>NC_135145.1:25739425-26041139 GCF_051014445.1 Colletes latitarsis
TTGTCGACCGTTTCCCCTACTTAAAGTTGTCCTTATTTTGAATTTGGCGCGTAAATGGGTCAATAGATCTCCCAGACAGGTGGCGCCACTACGAGGTTAGCCAAAGTGCAAAGATATGGAAACTGTAATGAATTATATATAAGAAAATCGAGAAACCGCGGTGTGAATAATTTGAATGTTTATTTGTTGTTACAGGGGAACGATTCTACGCGTTATTCGCCAATATGCATGTTAAACAAAGCATTGTAAATATGTTTACGCCTCGTTGCACCTGTGACAACGTGCACCACCTGCTTGAAAACGCGAACCCCTGACCTTCGTCGCGGTATTCACGTACAAGGCCAATTCAAGCTCGACGTATTCTTCGCTCCCTCCCTGCCTCGCCACGTCTCAGCGGCGGAGCTACTATAAAAAAAATGGGGGGGCTTGGGGGGGGGCCCTTTGTAAAGTAAAAATAGTCTTTCCATCGATTTTAAATTCAACATTTGGTCAATTAATGGTAAATTAAAATACTTATTCGAGGAAATAAAATTTATTTTTTTAATTGAAAATTTCTTTAGCGTTCAGGAAAAATTCACGATTTATCGTTAAGCTTTTGTTGAAAATGAACTTCGTAATTAATTATCTGGTTTGATAAATAAAAAATTAGGTTCTGCAAATTTGGAAGATGGACTCCCCTTTTAAACTAGCCCCAAAACAGAGGTACCACCATTAGAAATAAAAATATCACAGTTTGAGTGTAAAATTGATGACTCGACGTTTGTTCAGTGAATTAAAATACTTCTTATTTGAGGTTAATAAGGTCTGATTTGATAAATAAACAATTAAGTAGTGCCCAAAACAGAGGTACCACCATTAGAAATAAAAATATCACAGTTTAATTGACGTTAAATGTTCAAAACTGGAATATTTCATATTTAAAAATTCGAAGTGAGACTTTTCAGAGGTTATTGACGAACGTGCAGGTTTGGAGATGAATTTAGTTCAGTATTTCGCCGTGGAGGCGCTGCTTGTCGCGTCCTTGGGTGCACCTGAGTGTCTCGTGACCCCGTGACCTTCTCCCGGTGACCCAAGTTGCCCCACACACGGCGCGTCGTGCTATTTACAGTATAGCTGATCAATCTGTGCACTTCCAGGGACGTACGAAGCGATATAAGTGCCCCGTGCACTACTTCCATCGCGACTCGATGCAATTTTTAGCGAAATTTACTCAAAATTAAATCAGTAGGCTATCATTAGGGGTGCACAAAAGTTTTCAGAATTTTTATAGATTTATTAACATGTTATAAATCGTGAAAAATTTTCTATTATTGCAAAGCAAAGATATACTCATTTTAAAAGTGTTTTTTAGCTTTTTGAAGCTCTTTTTTAGTTATTCTTGATAACTACTGTTCGTCAAAATGGACGGTGTGCACTTCCAGGGCCGTACGAAGCGATACAGGTGCCCCGTGCACTACTTCCATCGCGACTCGATGCAATTTTTAGCGAAATTTACTCAAAATAAAATCAGTAGGCTATCATTAGGGGTGCACAAAAGTTTTCAGAATTTTTATAGATTTATTAACATGTTATAAACCGTGAAAAATTTTCTATTATTGCAAAGCAAAGACATTCGTGTTTTAAAAATGTTTTTTAGTTTTTTGAAGCTCTTTTTTAGTTATTCTCGATAACTACCGTCGTTTGTTGTCAAAATGGACGGTGTTAATGATATGCAAGAGGTAATAAATCGCGAGAAAAATGAATTATTCGATACTGTGACCGACATTCGACGTAAAGTATGGTTTAAAGTGAAATATTTATGCATGAGCAGTGCAATTCTCTGTATTCGAGCGTTCCAGATGCATGTCACTTTGACTTTCATTGGCGACCACACGTAGATCGAACGTTCTCTCGATCGGGATCGAGGCATCGATCGAGACACCTTCGTTTCCATAAAGGAAAACGAAAGATGTGCTTTTAGAATTTTGCAGAATTTTCCAGGGCTTCCAAAGCGTTTTGGAAACTAATTTTTTACTTGTTTTCCTTCGTTGTTCTTTGGGGAACATTGTCAAATATTTAGAAAGCGAGTATATTATATAGGGGAAAATTTTAATGGGGGATTTTAGACGAAAATCGAGAATTTCTTGACTGAGTTAATGAGTTATTAACAATTAAATTGAAAATGCAAAATCGTTCTGGGAAAAATTATATTTTGTTACAGTGGGCAATTACTATCATTTTTGGTTATTATACATATCCCCATAATTCTACCCAGTTTCGAGAAAAAAATTTGAGAAGGTTTGAAATTTTTAGACGAAATTAAAAAATTTCGAATCATACTAGAAAAATTATATTTAATTACAGTGGGTAAGTACTATCATTTTTGGTCATTAGACATACCCTCGAAATCCTACCCAATTTCGAGAAAAAAATTCATTCATCCATTCAAAAATTCACATGAAATTGAAAAATTTCCAAACATACTAAAAAAATTATATTTAATTACAGTGGGCAATTACTATCATTTTTGGTCATTAGACATACCCTCGAAATCCTACCCACTTTCGAGAAAAAAAATCGAGAATCTATTAAATTTTTCGACGAAAAAAAAAAAATTTCAAATCGTTTTGGAAAAATTATTGTTGCCTTCAGGGGTCGATTACAATCATTTTTGGTCATTAGACACACCCTCGAAATCCTACCCAATTTCGAGAAAAAAATTCATTAAAAAATTCAAAAATTCACATGAAATTGAAAAATTTCCAACCATACTAAGAAAATTATATTTAATTACAGTAGGCAATTACTATCATTTTTGGTCATTATACATACCCCCGAAATCCTACCCACTTTCGAGAAAAAAATTCGAGAAAGTGTGAAGATTTTGGACGAAAAAAAAAAAATTCCAAATCGTTTTGGAAAAATTATTTTCGTTTGGGGGGGTCCATTGCAATAATTTTTGGTGAACAGACACACCCCCGAAATCTTACTCATTTCCTAGAAAAAAAATTCGAGATGTGAAATTTTTCGAAAGGAAAAAAAAAAATTCCAAATCGTTTTGGAAAAATTATTTTCATTTGCGGGGGTCCATTATAATCATTTTTGGTGGAGAGTCATATCCCCGAAATCTTGCCCATTTTCGAGAAAAAAAATTCGAGATGTGAAATTTTTCGAAGGGAAAAAAAAAAATTCCAAATCGTTTTGGAAAAATTATTTTCGTTTGGGGGGGTCCATTGCAATAATTTTTGGTGAACAGACACACCCCCGAAATCTTACTCATTTCCTAGAAAAAAATTCGAGATGTGAAATTTTTCGAAGGGGAAAAAAAAGAATTCCAAATCGTTTTGGAAAAATTATTTTCGGTTGTGGGGGTCCATTACAGTAATTTTTGGTGAACAGACACATAGATAGACTTTTTAATTCGTCGTATAGGAAATCTCAAGTCGACACGAGCCGCATACATTTCCATAAAAGTCAAATGGCGCAACTTCGTCATCGAATTTCACTCCATTCCTCGATAAATGGACGTTTCCGCTATTCGAGACTGCTATTTTTATCGCATCCATGGGATGTCACTCTGTTTCTTCGTACGATTTATCTACGCATCTGCCAGATATCCGGTTGGACTGTTCCTTATCGAATGTCGAGTCTCCAGAGTCGCGAATGACCTTTCGAATGACCCTATCGAGAGTCAACCGATCGTGAATGTTTCAAGCAATCAGAGATCTATGTTACTCTGTTTCTACGATCAGTGTTGTCTACAGACGAAACCTAACCTGCAGACTTCAATTGATCTGTTCAAAGCAAATGTTTTAACCTCTTGTTGAGCTGCAGACCCACAATATGGCGTCACCACATCTTCCATTCTTCGTTTCAACACTAAATCTATTTTTATTGAACCATATCGACGATTGCATTAAAATTGTAACTTTTCAACAAAGTCTCAGTCAACAAATTGATATCCTTGATTTCCAGCCTGATATTTTTATTAGAATGGAGTCCCCCGGGTCATTCTGTGCCCAAATTAGGGCGCCATGTTGGGAAAATGAATATTTGGTGAAATAGTGACCTGGAGAATTTCTTTGTTGTTTAATAATTGTAGATTTGCAAACTGTAATTTGACTAGACATGGGTGGTATGTTTCTATGGATTCTCGAAGTCGAATCGAAGTGTTTCACCCCTTCTCGTCCCTGCACCCTTTTATTGGTCAGCTAACGTTAACAAAGTTAGTCAACGAACTCCAACGAGCTTACGTAACAGCAATGGACGATGCTCGTTTGAAGGTAAGGAGGTCGTTAATCACGAGGCGGCCGGATTGCGTTGACCTTTCGCCGGTGGAATGATTAGGGATGCCAATTTCAATCGTCGGAGATCATTATACTTCGGAATCTGGAAACGAATTTTTTTCTCGAAAGTGGGTAGGATTTCGAGGGTATGTCTAATGACCAAAAATGATTGCAATCGACCCCTGAAGGCGACAATAATTTTTCCAAAACGATTTGAAATTTTTTTTTTTCCGTTGAAAAATTTTATAGATTCTCGATTTTTTTTCTCGAAAGTGGGTAGGATTTCGAGGGTATGTCTAATGACCAAAAATGATAGTAATTGCCCACTGTAATTAAATATAATTTTTCTAATATGGTTTGAAATTTTTCAATTTCATGTGAATTTTTGAATGGATGAATGAATTTTTTTCTCGAAATTGGGTAGGATTTCGAGGGTACGTCTAATGACCAAAAATAATTGCAATCGACCCCTGAAGGCGACAATAATTTTTCGAAAACGATTTGAAATTTTTTTTTTTCGTCGAAAAATTTTATAGATTCTCCATTTTTTTTCTCGAAAGTGGGTAGGATTTCGAGGGTATGTCTAATGACCAAAAATGATTGCAATTGACCCCTGAAGGCGACAATAATTTTTCCAAAACGTTTTGAAGTTTTTTTTTTTCCTTTGAAAAATTTTATAGATTCTCGATTTTTTTTCTCGAAACTGGGTAAGATTTCGAGGGTATGTCTAATGACCAAAAATGATAGCAATTGCCCACTGTAACTAACTATAATTTTTTTAGTATGATTTGAAATTTTTTAATTTCGTCTAAAAAATTCAATACCTATTTGATTTTTTTTCTCGAAAGTGGGTAGGATTTCGAGGGTATGTGTAATGACCCAAAATGATTGTAATTGACCCCTGCATTTAAATATAATTTTTCCAAAATGATTTGAAACTATTTTTTGTCGACAAATTTTGGCGCGTAATTATATTTTCAGTAATGAATTTTTTTCTCGAAACTGGATAGAATTTTGGGGGTATGTCTAATGACCAAAAATGATTCTAATTGACCTCAGCAGGCAAAAGTATTTTTTTTAGGACGATTTGAAATTTTTTTCTTTTGTCGAAAAATTTGGGAACTCTCCCATGTCGATTTTTCTTAAAAATTCGTTTTTTATTTGTAGTAATTTTGTTTGACGTCCTACAGAAAAGTTGTTTAATACTTTTTTGTAGGTGCCTCTGAGCTCTATTTTAGAAAAAAGTTTCATTCAAATATATTTAGTATTATAGGAGTTATGGTCGTTTGAAAATTGGACCACTTTTATGAGGGTTTTCTAATTTTTGCGGTGTCAAGCATAAACTTTTTGAATATTTTTATAATTTCTATACATTCTCCACTAAAATACGCGTCGTTTGCCTTTTTAAACATTAAAATCCTCCAATCCGTTCAGAAGTTATGACGTTTCAAAGATTTTTTAATGAAATTTCGGGGAACCATTTTTGGCCTCATATTAGATTTTCGGTAAGGAATTTTTTTCTCGAAAATGCGCAGGATTTTGGGGATATGTCTAATGACCAAAAATGATTGTAATTGGCCCTCCTAATTAAATATAATTTTTTTAGTATGATTTGAAATTTTTTAATTTCGTCTAAAAAATTCAATACCTATTTGATTTTTTTTCTCGAAAATGCGTAGGATTTCGAGGATATGTGTAATGACCCAAAATGATTGTAATTGACCCCTGCATTTAAATATAATTTTTCCAAAACGATTTGAAACTATTTTTTGTCGACAAATTTTGGCGCGTAATTATATTTTCAGTAATGAATTTTTTTCTCGAAAACGCATAGGATTTCGGGGATATGTATAATAACCAAAAATGATGGTAATTGCCCCCTGTAACTAACTATAATTTTTTTGATATGATTTGAAATTTTTTAATTTCCGTCTAAAAATTTCAATACCTTCTCGAATTTTTTTCTCGAAACTGGGTAGAATTTTGGGGATATGTCTAATGACCAAAAATGATTGTAATTGACCCCCCTAATTAAATATAATTTTTTTAGTATGATTTGAAATTTTTTAATTTCGACGAAAAATTTCACAACTTCTTCTCGAATTCAGAATTTAATTACCCGTTCAATGAATGCGTCTAATTAAAAACGAAATGTCCCGTTTCCGGATAATTAATTGGCCCGTCAGACACTCGCGTGTTTCGCGGATTAGCGATTTCGCGAGGACACGAAAACGAATAGGAGAAGTTTGCAATGTCGCGTACGGGAGTAGCGCGTGTTTTTAACAGTTTCCTGCACGCAGCTGCGACCGGATGCCGCTCCCACACTAGGATAGCGTCACGACGCTGCACACGCAACCCACGCGGATCTACATGTGCACCAGTGTACCAAAATAGTGCCGCTGATGATGGCGTTAGGCCTTGAACCCGCGAAAAAATTCACGCGTTGAATTAATCGCTCGACCAGGGCTGATTTATTCAGTCCACAGAGAATTTTCTGTTGTTTTTCGAATACCCATTGTATGTCTGTTTTTTATGAATAGAAATCCTAGCCAGTTTTGAGAAAAAAATTCGAGAAGATGTGAAATTTTTCGAGTAAGTTAAATAATTTCAAATCGTTCTGGAAAAATTATAGTTAGTTACAGGGGGTAATTGCCATCATTTTTGGTCATTAGACATATCCCCAAAATTCTACCCAGTTTCGAGAAAAAAATTCATTCCTGAAAATATAATTACGCGCCAAAACTTGTCGACAAAAAATAGTTTCAAATCGTTTTGGAAAAATTATATTTAAATGCAGGGGTCAATTACAATCATTTTGGGTCATTACAAATACCCTCGAAATCCTACCCAGTTTCAAGAAAAAAATTCGAGAAGGTATTGAAATTTTTCGACGAAATTAAAAAATTTCAAATCATACTAAAAAAATTATAGTTAATTACAGGGGGCAATTGCCATCATTTTTGGTCATTAGACATATCCTCAAAATTCTTCCCAATTTCGAGAAAAAAATTTGAGAAGGTATTGAAATTTTTCGACATAATTAAAAAATTTCAAATCATACTAAAAAAATTATATTTAATTAGGAGGGTCAATTACAATCATTTTTGGTCATTAAACATATCCCCGAAATCCTACGCATTTTCGAGAAAAAAATTCCTTACCGAAAATCTAATATGAGGCCAAAAATGGTTCCCCGAAATTTCATTAAAAAATCTTTGAAACGTCATAACTTCTGAACGGATTGGAGGATTTTAATGTTTAAAAAGGCAAACGACGCGTATTTTAGTGGAGAATGTATAGAAATTATAAAAATATTCAAAAAGTTTATGCTTGACACCGCAAAAATTAGAAAACCCTCATAAAAGTGGTCCAATTTTCAAACGACCATAACTCCTATAATACTAAATATATTTGAATGAAACTTTTTTCTAAAATAGAGCTCATAGGCACCTACAAAAAAGTATTAAACAACTTTTCTGTAGGACGTCAAACAAAATTACTACAAATCAAAAACGAATTTTTAAGAAAAATCGACAGGGGAGAGTTCCCAAATTTTTCGACGAAAAAAAAAAATTTCAAATCGTTCTAAAAAAAATACTTTTGCCTGCTGGGGTCAATTAGAATCATTTTTGGTCATTAGACATACCCCCAAAATTCTACTCAGTTTCGAGAAAAAAATTCGAGAAGGTATTGAAATTTTTCGACATAATTAAAAAATTTCAAATTATTCTGAAAAAAATATTGTTAGCTGTGGGGGACAATTGCCATCATTTTTGGTCATTAGACATATCCCCAGAATTCTATCCAGTTTCGAGAAAAAAATTCATTACTGAAAATATAATTACGCGCCAAAATTTGTCGACAAAAAATAGTTTCAAATCGTTTTGGAAAAATTATATTTAAATGCAGGGGTCAATTACAATCATTTTGGGTCATTACACATACCCTCGAAATCCTACGCATTTTCGAGAAAAAAAATCAAATAGGTATTGAATTTTTTAGACGAAATTAAAAAATTTCAAATCATACTAAAAAAATTATAGTTAATTACAGGGGGCAATTGCCATCACTTTTGGTCATTAGACATATCCCCAAAATTCTTCCCAATTTCGAGAAAAAAATTCGAGAAGGTATTGAAATTTTTCGACATAATTAAAAAATTTCAAATTATTCTGAAAAAAATATTGTTAGCTGTGGGGGGCAATTACCATCAGTTTTGGTCATTAGACATATCCCCAGAATTCTATCCAGTTTCGAGAAAAAAATTCATTACTGAAAATATAATTACGCGCCAAAATTTGTCGACAAAAAATAGTTTCAAATCGTTTTGGAAAAATTATATTTAAATGCAGGGGTCAATTACAATCATTTTGGGTCATTACACATACCCTCGAAATCCTACGCATTTTCGAGAAAAAAAATCAAATAGGTATTGAAATTTTTCGACGAAATTAAAAAATTTCAAATCATACCAAAAAAATTATAGTTAATTACAGGGGGCAATTGCCATCATTTTTGGTTATTAGACATATCCCCAAAATTCTACCCAATTTCGAGAAAAAAATTCGAGAAGGTATTGAAATTGTTCGACAAAATTAAAAAATTTCAAATTATTCTGAAAAAAATATTGTTAGCTGTGGGGGGCAATTACCATCATTTTTGGTCATTAGACATATCCCCAGAATTCTACCCAGTTTCAAGAAAAAAAATCGAGAATGTATGAAAATTTTCAACGGAAAAAAAAAAATTTCAAATCGTTTTCGAAAAATTATTGTCGCCTTCAGGGGTCAATTACCATCACTTTTGGTCATTAGACATGCCCTCGAAATCCTACTCACATTCGAGAAAAAAATTCAGTAAAATCGGAACTTAAAACATTAATAACTTTTTAACGAAGCCTCCACCAACAAATTAGTATTCTTGATAATTCCAAGACACGAACATCAAAATCATATGCAATCTTAGCTGGGTAAAATCTACGTGATTAGAACATAACAACAAAATGTAACATTCATAAACTGAATTTCATTCTTAAAATTGACCCCCGCCATTTTGTAAGTGTTACACACGCCAGGAGTGGTTGATCGATTAATTTTGTTACGTTTCCATCGATATTAGAAGCATGCAACTCATCTTGTTTGTCCTCGAAAATTCTCGAGTAGACAATTTATTATTTATTTAAAAGGGGGGGGAATTAATAAGAAATAAATGTCTGGGGGGCTGTTGCACAGCGTTATTGGGAGTTGCAGCGTCCTCGATGCGTTGGAGACGCTCGCAGAAGAGGTCCGCCGCGCGGGAAACTGGTTTTCAGTTTCGGAAGAGCGCTGAAATCGTCAGACGGTGACGTCACCGTCATAAACGCTCGGTCCTCTTCCATGGAATAATCACTGAAAAATCATTCCGCGCTGGGATTGGCGAGCCTGATCACTATCGGCCATTGCAATTGATATGTCAAGAGTCTACCAATTCAATGACACACTCATTAACCAACGCGTCTCTAACTTTAGTAACTTTTTATACGTTTCCATCAGCGATTCGAAGGTGACACTTTTCCAAAAATTGTTATTCGAATCATATTAAAAAAATTCTATTTAATTACAGGGGTTGATACAAGCATTTTGGGTTATTAAACTTACCCCTGAAATCCTGTGCATTTTCGAGAAAAAAAATCGAGAAAGTACTGAAATTTAAAAATTTCACTAATTATTCTGAAAAAAATACTGTACCTGTGGGGGTCGATTGCAAGCATTTTTGGTCATTAGACGTACCCCCGAAATCCTGCGCAGTTTCGAGAAAAAAATTGTTTACTGAAAATATAATGTCTGATCATGAATGAATGATTCCCCTGTAACTAAATGTGTTTCAAATCGTTCTGGAAAAAATATTTTCAGTTGAAGGGGTCGATTATAATCACTTTTGGTCATTACAGATACCCCTGAAATCCTGCCCAATTTTGAGAAAAAAATTCTAGAAGATGTTGAAGGATATAGAGTTTTATACTTTATGGATGCAAGAGTTCACGCAATATTTATTAATGGTTCCGCGGAACAGTTATGAAACACGATACTGTCCGTTATAGTTCTTTTTAATAACGATCTCGTCCCTTCCGTCGTATCCACCGCCTCCGCACTGTTATTATCCCCATGTCGACCTTTAAGTCTGCGATATTACCCCCCCTCCCCCTCTTCTAGCCCTTCCTGTCTCGGGTTTCGTTCGCGAAAAATTCGCCGAAAACAGATCCCCTTACACTGCAGATGTTTCTCTAACGCTTAATGTTTCTTGGCCTTGAAGGAGAGACGCCTGGTGGACGTCGCGATATACGTTCTACGTATACGCGCTAAGCAGAATTCGAGATGACAAGATGGCGGAACGCGTGCATAATGCACGATATCAAGAATAGAAAAGTTAACGTTAACTTTGAAACTAGTATCACAAACTATGCATACGATTTGTAGTTTGAGGGACATTCTTTAAATTGGAAGTATTTCTATTGTTAAAGATTCTGTTTTTTTTATAAGATTATTAAAATTCTTTAAATAACATGGTTACTATTTCTTCACACTTTCTCGAATTTTTTGCTCGAAATTGGGTAGGATTTCGGGGGTACGTGTAATGACCAAGAATGATTCTAATTGACCCCCCCAGCCGACAGTATTTTTTTTGGAATGATTTGAAATTTTTTTTTTTTTTTTTGACAAATTTCATTGCTTCTCGAATTTTTTTCTAGGAAATGAGTAGGATTTTGGGGGTATGTATGTTCACCAAAAATGACTGTAATTGACCCCCGCAGACGAAAGTATTTTTTTTGGAATGATTTGAAATTTTTTTTTTTTTTCTTCAAAACATTTCGCACCTTTTCGAATTTTTTTCTCGAAATTGGGTAGGATTTCGGGGGTGTGTCTAATGACCAAAAATAATTATAATCGACCCCTCCAACTAAATATAATTTTTTTAGTATGATTTGAAACACTTGAAACTTCAGGGGAATCATTCATTCATAATCAGACAATATATTATCAGTAATGAATTTTTTTCTCGAAAGTGGGTAGGATTTCGGGGGTATGTCTAAGGACCAAAAATAATTGTAATTGACCCCCACAGCTAACAGTATTTTTTTCAGAATAATTTGAAATTTTTTAATTTCGTCTGAAAAATTTCAGTTCTTTCTCGATTTTTTTTCTCGAAAGTGGGTAGGATTTCGGGGGTATGTCTAAGGAACAAAAATGATAGTAATTGACCCCTGTAGCTAACAGTATTTTTTTTAGAACGGTTTGAAATTTTTTTTTTCATCGAAAAATTGAGGCACCTATCTCCTATCGATTTTCATTAACAGTTCGTTTTTCATTTTTAGTAATTTTGTTTGACGCCCTATAGAAAAATTGTCTAATACTTTTCTGTAGATACCCATAAGCTCTACTTCAGAAAAAAGTTTCATTTAAATATATTCACTATTGTAGAAGTTATGGCTGTTTGAAAATTCGACCATTTTTATGAGGTTTTTCTAATTTTGCGATGTCAAACATCAAATTTTACAGTATTTTTAGAATTTCTAAATATTCTACACTAAAATACGCGGTGTTTGGCTTTTCGAAAATTAAAATCGTCCAATCCGTTCAGAAGTTACAACGTTTTAAAAATTTGCCTGAAATTTCTCAGGGAAGCTTCACATTAGATTTTTGGTAAACAATTTTTTTCTCGAAAGTGGGTAGGATTTCGGGGGTGTGTCTAAGGACCAAAAATAATTATAATCGACCCCTCCAACTAAATATAATTTTTTTAGTATGATTTGAAACACTTGAAACTTCAGGGGAATCATTCATTCATGATCGGACAATATATTTTCGGTAATGAATTTTTTTCTCGAAATTGGGTAGGATTTCGGGGGTATGTCTAAGGACCAAAAATAATTGTAATCGACCCCCACAGCTAACAGTATTTTTTTCAGAATAATTTGAAATTTTTTAATTTCGTCTGAAAAATTTCAGTACTTTCTCGATTTTTTTTCTCGAAAGTGGGTAGGATTTCGGGGGTATGTCTAATGACCAAAAATGATTGTAATTGACCCCTACAGATAACAATATTTTTTTTAGAACGATTCGAAATTTTTTTTTTCGACGAGAAATTTAAGCAGCTATCCCTGTCGATTTTTCTTATATATTCGTTTTTAGTTTTTAATAATTTTGTTTGACACCCTACATAAAAATTGTCTAATACTTTTTTGTAGGTATCAGTGAGTTTTATTTTGGAAAAAAGTTTCATTAAAATATATTCACTATTGTGGGAGTTATGGCTGTTTGAAAATTGGACCATTTTTATGGGGGTTTTCTCATTTTAGAGGGTTATAGAACTACTTTTCGAATGTTTTTAGAATTTCTATATATTCTACGCTAAAATACGCGTTGATTGCTTTTTTAAACATTGAAATTGTTCAATTCGTTCAAAAGTTATGGCATTTTAAAGATTCGCCTGAATCATTCATTCATGATCAAAGATTAGATTTTCGGTAACGAATTTTTTTCTCGAAATTGGGTAGGATTTCGGGGGTATGTATAAGGACGAAAAATGATTCTAATTGACCCCTCCAACTAAATATATTTTTTTTAGAACGATCTAAAATTTTTTTTTTTCATCGAAACATTTAGGCACCTACCCCCTATCGATTTTGTTTGAAAATTCATTTTTATTTTTAGTAACTTTGTTTGACGTTCTACAGAAAAGTTGTTTAATACTTTTTTGTAGATACCCATGAGCTCTACTTCAGAAAAAAGTTTCATTTAAATATTTTCACTATCGTAGGAGTTATGGTCGCTTGAAAATTGAACCACTTTTATGGGGTTTTCCACATTTTACGGGATCAAAGATCGACTTTTCCAATATTTTTAGAATTCCTACATATTCTCTACTAAAATACGCGTTGATTGCTTTTTTAAACATTAAAATCCTTCAATCCGTTCAGAAGTTATGACGTTCTGAAGATATGCATGAAATTTCGGGAAACCATTTTATATTAGATTTTCATTTAGGAATTTTTTTCTCGAAAATGCGTAGGATTTCGGGGGTATGTCTAAGGACCAAAAATGCTTGTAATCGACCCCTACAGCTAACAGTATTTTTTCAGAATAATTTGAAATTTTTTAATTTCGTCTGAAAAATTTCAGTACTTTCTCGATTTTTTTTCTCGAAAGTGGGTAGGATTTCGGGGGTATGTCTAAGGACCAAAAATGATAGTAATTGGCCCCTGCAGCTCACAGTATTTTTTTTAGAACGGTTTGAAATTTTTTTTTTCATCGAAAAATTGAGGCACCTATCTCCTATCGATTTTCATTAACAGTTCGTTTTTCATTTTTAGTAATTTTGTTTGACGCCCTATAGAAAAATTGTCTAATACTTTTCTGTAGATACCCATGAGCTCTACTTCAGAAAAAAGTTTCATTTAAATATATTCACTATCGTAGGAGTTATGGTCGCTTGAAAATTGAACCACTTTTATGGGGTTTTTCACATTTTACGGGATCAAAGATCGACTTTTCCAATATTTTTAGAGTTCCTACATATTCTCTACTAAAATACGCGTTGATTGCTTTTTTAAACATTAAAATCCTTCAATCCGTTCAGAAGTTATGACGTTCTGAAGATATGCATGATATTTCGGGAAACCATTTTATATTAGATTTTCATTTAGGAATTTTTTTCTCGAAAATGCGTAGGATTTCGGGGGTATGTCTAATGACCAAAAATGCTTGTAATTGACCCCCACAGCTAACAATATTTTTTTCATAACGATTCGAAATTTTTTAATAACTATTTAACGAAGCCTCCATCAACAAATTGGAATTCTTCATTTCCTTCTTATTTTGGCCCCTAAAATCCCCTATTAAAATTTCCCCCAGGTGTGTTCGATCACCCTGTATATGCAGAATACACGAAATATTCAAAGTGTCTTATATTTTCATTCAGTATCGTAGTAAACGTTCAACAGAAAGAGATCTCATCTAGTGAAGCAGCTACAACCCTCCATTGCGTTTGCCCACCCTGTTGGGTGGTCGCGATCGATACTGGATGCGTTGCATGACCATCCCCAACTCCAAGTTCACTTTTACCCTTGAAAATCAGGTTCACCAGACGCCTTTAAAAGGCGAATATCTCTTAAATATTCAAAAGCCAACGCACTTGACTCGTCGTTGGCGTAGGTCGAGTGTTTCATCCTCTTGCTCCCCTCTTTTCGTGTCATTCTTCCCTCATTCTTGCTTCCCATAGTGTCCCCCTGCATAATTCATAGCTCCTCTCGTGCATGTGGAATGGATACTGTCATTTGCAAAAGAGTTCCATGACGAATGAGCAAAACATACAGAGGCAAAGGAGGATAGGGCAACACTGAGAGGCGCAAATGTAAAAATACCAGCCCTGAGTAGGTCAAAAGTCTCTCGAGGTCATGGGGACTACTCTTCAGCGTCAGAGGAAGCCTCACCAGGTGGAATGAGGCGCTCCAAAGGCCTCATCTCCCCGCCCCGTCATGTTTGTGGCTACCTAGCCAACAAGTCACCACTGGATGCTACTACGCAAAGATGACTTGTTGGCTAGGCAGGCTGTTTGGCGATAGCATAATAACGACACCTGCTCTCAGACGCATCGTCATTATTGGCTGAGCTGGTCACAACTCAATCCCATGACAAATGGCGTGAGCAAAACATACAGAGGCAGAGGAGGATAGGGCAACACTGAGAGGCGCAAATGTAAAAATACTAGCCCTGAGTAGGTCAAAAGTCTCTCGAGGTTATGGGGACTACTCTTCAGCGTCAGAGGAAGCCTCACCAGGTGGAATGAGGCGCTGCAAAGGCCTCATCTCCTCGCCCCGTCATGTTTGTGGCTACCTAGCCAACAAGTCACCACTGGATGCTACTACGCAAAGATGACTTGTTGGCTGGGCAGGCTGTTTGGCGATAGCATAATAACGACGCCTGCTCTCAGATGCATCGTCATTATTGGCTGAGCTGGTCACAACTCAATCCCATGACAAATGGCGTGAGCAAAACATACAGAGGCAGAGGAGGATAGGGCAACACTGAGAGGCGCAAATGTAAAAATACCAGCCCTGAGTAGGTCAAAAGTCTCTCGAGGTTATGGGGACTACTCTTCAGCGTCAGAGGAAGCCTCACCAGGTGGAATGAGGCGCTGCAAAGGCCTCATCTCCCCGCCCCGTCATGTTTGTGGCTACCTAGCCAACAAGTCACCACTGGATGCTACTACGCAAAGATGACTTGTTGGCTGGGCAGGCTGTTTGGCGATAGCATAATAACGACCCCTGCTCTCAGATGCATCGTCATTATTGGCTGAGCTGGTCACAACTCAATCCCATGACAAATGGCGTGAGCAAAACATACAGAGGCAGAGGAGGATAGGGCAACACTGAGAGGCGCAAATGTAAAAATACTAGCCCTGAGTAGGTCAAAAGTCTCTCGAGGTTATGGGGACTACTCTTCAGCGTCAGAGGAAGCCTCACCAGGTGGAATGAGGCGCTGCAAAGGCCTCATCTCCCCGCCCCGTCATGTTTGTGGCTACCTAGCCAACAAGTCACCACTGGATGCTACTACGCAAAGATGACTTGTTGGCTAGGCAGGCTGTTTGGCGATAGCATAATAACGACACCTGCTCTCAGATGCTTCGTCATTATTGGCTGAGCTGGTCACAACTCAATCCCATGACAAATGGCGTGAGCAAAACATACAGAGGCAAAGGAGGATAGGGCAACACTGAGAGGCGCAAATGTAAAAATACCAGCTCTGAACAGGTAAAAACCCTCTTGTTGTTATGGGGATTACTCTTCAGCGTCAGAGGAAGCCTCCCCAGTTGAGTTTGCAGGTGTCTACCCAACCAGTCATCCCTGGAGAGCACCTAAGGGTCGACTGGTAGCCCATTTGCTCTACGCTCTAGAGCAGCTAGCAGATTCCACGATACTGCAACTGTGTCAGCATCACTATGGTAGACTGGAGACTACTATGGCGAGCTGTTGTCGCTATAGTTGTGAGTTTCGAGCGTTGCACTGGCGTGTTGCGCCGCTTGTAACACGCCGTCACCGGACTTGGCCTTGCAGCCACTCTCGCCTCCCCTTTCAACGCGGTTAAAGCCGCGTCCACAACTACGATCGCCTTCCTACGGCTCTGAGGAATCATGACCACTTAGGGTACTCAATTAGAACTAAATTTGACTCGTTTTACCTTCAAAATCCTTCCTCAAATCCTTGTGGAACTCATCCTAATGGAGACTCTGATGAAGCGTGCAATGAATAGGAGATTTCAACCAAACAAAATGGCCGTCGATAGACGCGTTTTGGCGCTCTTTTGCAGTCTGTCGACGACCTTCGGTCCACTTTGCACACTCGTTGCGTAATTAAAGCGGCGGCGATGAGAAACACGCAATCGGGCGACCCTAACACTCGAAATAGAAGTCGCTGGTCGGCCTCGGCGTAATTACACGCTGCGCGGGAAAAAAGCGCTCGATGTCACCGCGCCACGTATCGTTTAACCTTTTCAGGAATAATTCTGACCAGTCACAGACAGTGCAAATGAAATAATTTACCACTTTTAATGGAATTGGTAGGAAAATATAGTACTAAATATACATAGTGGTTCGTCTGTGTGATTTGTATGCCTCTATAACTTGCAAAGTGTGCGTTGTTTGTATGCAAAAAGTATTTTGAATGAGAAAGTTGCTTGGGTTTAAGAGGTGTGCAACATGGGGTGTTTTTTTATAGAATGTTAGGTGAACCCTGGGGGAAATTTTAATGGTGGATTCTGGAGACCAAAATAAGTCGAAAATGAAGAATAACATTTTGTTGTTGGAGGCTTCGTTTGAAAGTTATTAACAGTTTTATGTGTAGTGGCGCTACCTGAGAGCCACCACAGATAGAATTGTTAATAACTTTTTAACGAAGCCTCAATCGACAAACTGGTATTCTTGATTTTCGACTTATTTTGGCCTCTAGAAGCTGTCATTAAAATTTTGTGATCGAGACTTTGTTGAAAAGTTATTAATGTTTAAAGTTCCACTTTCGGGAATTTTTTTCTCGAAAATGAGTAGGATTTCGGGGGTGTGTGTAATGACCAAAAATTATTGCAATTGATCCCCACAGCTAACAATATTTTTTTTAGAACGATTTGAAATTTTTTAATTTTGTTGATAAATTTATCCACTTTCTCGAATTTTTTTCTCCAAAATGGGCAGGATTTCGGGGGTATGTCTAATGACCAAAAATGCTTGTAATTGACCCTTGTAATTAAATATAATTTTTTTAGTGTGATTCGAAATTTTTTAATTTTGTCTAAAAATTTCGTCATCTTCTCGAATTTTTTTCTAGGAAATGAGTAGGATTTCGAGGATATGACTCTTCACCAAAAATGATAGTAATTGACCCCTGCAGCCAACAATATTTTTTTTAGAACGATTTGAAATTTTTTAATTTTGTTGATAAATTTATCCACTTTCTCGAATTTTTTTCTCCAAAATGGGCAGGATTTCGGGGGTATGTCTAATGACCAAAAATGCTTGTAATTGACCCTTGTAATTAAATATAATTTTTTTAGTGTGATTCGAAATTTTTTAATTTTGTCTAAAAATTTCAGAAGCTTCTCGAATTTTTTTCTAGGAAATGAGTAGGATTTTGAGGATATGACTCTTCACCAAAAATGATAGTAATTGACCCCTGCAGCTCATAGTATTTTTTTTAGAACGATTTGAAATTTTTTTTCTTCGTCGAAAAATTTAGGCACCAACCCCCTGTCGATTTCGTTTAAAAATTCGTTTTTGATTTTTAGTAATTTTGTTTGACGCCCTACAGAAAAGTTGTCTAATACTTTTTTGTAGGTACCTATGAGCTCTACTTTAGAAAAAAGTTTCATTGAAATATATTCACTATTGTAGGAGTTATGGTCGTTTGAAAATTGGATTATTTTTATGGAGTTTTTCTAATTTTGCGGTGTCAGGCATCAACTTTTTGAATATTTTTACAATTTCTATATATTCTACACTAAAATACGCGGCGTTTGCGTTTTTGAAAATTAAAATCGTCCAATCCGTTCAGAAGTTATTACAATTTACAGCACAAACCCTCCAAAAAAAGGGTTTCTTTCTCTGACGAGGTTAAAAATTTCGTGTTTCAGGGTTGAGTCTGGACAACAGCAATATGTCCATGTCCTCGGTGGGTCCACAGAGCCCTCTCGACATGAAGCCAGATACAGCGACCCTCATCAATCCAGGAAATTTCAGCCCTTCTGGACCCAATAGTCCCGGGTAAGTATCGCTGCAAAATACTAAATAATCAAAAAAAACAAAAATATAGTAGACGAAATTGACTGACATGCTTTTAGAATACTTTTAGATTAGTCATTAATCGGGGGAATGCTTCAGTCATAAATCGAGGGTGTATTTTAGTCATAAATCGAGAGAATACTCTTAGATTAGTCATAAATCGAGGGAATACTTTAGTCATAAATCGAGGGAATACTTTTAGTTCAGTCAGAAATCGAAGGCATACTCTTATATTAGTCATAAATCGAGGGAATACTCTTAGATTAGTCATAAATCGAGGAAATACTCTTAAATTAGTCATGAATCGAGGGAATACTTTTAGTTCAGTCATAAATCGAGGGAATACTTTTAGTTCAGTCATAAATCGAAGGAATACTCTTATATTAGTCATAAATCGAGGGAATACTTTTAGTTCAGTCATAAAACGAAGGAATAATCTTAGATCAGTCATAAATCGAGGGAACACTCTTAAATTAGTCATAAATCGAGGAAATACTTTAGTCATAAATCGAGAGAATACATTTAAATTAGTCATAAATCGAGAGGATAGTTTTAGTTCAGTCATAAATCGAGGGAATACTCTTATATTAGTCATAAATCGAGAGAATACTCTTATATTGGCCATAAATCGAGGGAATACTCTTAAATTAGTCATAAATCGAGGGAATACATTAGTCATAAATCGAGAGAATACATTTAGACTAGTCATAAATCGAGGGAATACTTTTAGTTCAGTCAGAAATCGAAGGAATACTCTTATATTAGTCATAAATCGAGGGAATACTCTTATATTAGTCATAAATCGAGGGAATACTTTTAGTTCAGTCATAAATCGAGGGAATACTTTTAGTTCTGTCATAAATCGAGAGAATACTCTTAAATTTGTCATAAATCGAGGAAATACTTTAGTCATAAATCGAGAGAATACTGTTAGATTAGTCATAAATCGAGGGAATATTCTTAGATCAGTCATAAATCGAGGGAATACTTTTAGTTCAGTCATAAATCGAGGGAATACTTTTAGTTCAGTCATAAAACGAAGGAATAATCTTAGATCAGTCATAAATCTAGGGAACACTCTTTAATTAGTCATAAATCGAGGAAATACTTTAGTCATAAATCGAGAGAATACATTTAAATTAGTCATAAATCGAGAGAATACTTTTAGTTCAGTCATAAATCGAGAGAATACTATTATATTAGTCATAAATCGAGGGAATACTCTTATATTAGTCATAAATCGAGGGAATACTTTTAGTTCAGTCATAAATCGAGGGAATACTTTTAGTTCTGTCATAAATCGAGAGAATACTCTTAAATTTGTCATAAATCGAGGGAATACTTTCAGACTAGTCATGAATCGAAGGAATACGTTTAGTTCAGTCATAAATCGGGGGAATACATTAGTCATAAAACGAGGGAATACTTTTAGATTAGTCATAAATCGAGGAAATACTCTTAAAGTAGTCATAAATCGAGACAATACTCTTAGATTAGTCATAAATCGAGGAAATACTCTTAAATTAGTCATGAATCGAGGGAATACTTTTAGTTCAGTCATAAATCGAGGGAATACTCTTATATTAGTCATAAATCGAGGGAATACTCTTAGATTAGTCATAAATCGAGGAAATACTTCAGTCATAAATCGAGAGAATACTGTTAGATTAGTCATAAATCGAGGAAATACTGTTAGATTAGTCATAAATCGAAGGAATATTCTTAGATTAGTTATAAATCGAGGGAATACTCTTAGATTAGTCATAAATCGAAAGAATACTCTTTGATTAGTCATAAATCGATGAAATACTCTCAGATTAGTCATAAATCGAGGGAATACATTAGTCATAAATCGAGGGAATACTTTCAGACTAGTCATAAATGGAGGAAATACTCTTAAATTAGTCATGAATCGAGGAAATACTCTTAGATCAGTCATAAATCGAGGAAATACTCTTAGATCAATCATAAATCGAGGGAATACTCTTAAATTAGTCATAAATCGAGACAATACTCTTATATTAGTCATAAATCGAGGGAATACTCTTAAATTAGTCATAAATCGAGGGAATACATTAGTCATAAATCGAGGGAATACTTTTAGTTCAGTCATAAATCGAGGGAATACTCTTATATTAGTCATAAATCGAGACAATACTCTTATATTAGTCATAAATCGAGGGAATACTCTTAAATTAGTCATAAATCGAGGGAATACACTTAAATTAGTCATAAATCGAGGGAATACTCTCAGATTAGCCACGCCTTCGGAGAAATTGTCAAAATACTCGTCACACTATCAAAATCACCTTTCAGTTTCATCAATCAAACTCAATTTCCCCCCCCCCCCCTGCAAAAACTAATTTTTCCCAACAAATTAAAAAATAACTTTCCCCTTTGTTTCACCCCACATCAACTATTCCCTCAACAAAATAAAAAATTCATTCAAAAAGAAAAATATCATTGCTGGCTGAATAAATATGCATTTCATGCGTTTGCATCAACAATTTTAATTTTCCACACACTCCTTTTTAGAATTTTTCAAATTTTTCAAATTTTTCAAATTCATCTTTTAAAGTCAAGAAATTTTGTTACAATTAACTGCTTTGTCTCCGTTTTATTCGCCAGCAATATTTATTTGTGAGGACTCTAAATTCTGGTTAAATTCGAGAAATTGCAGACAGTATTTTGCCAGACCCAGGGCCGTAGTTTCGTAGGTTGAGTTTCCGTTACGCTCTTCTTTGCATGTAAGATCCTTCAACGCTGGTTGTCACAGCAACCTCCTGAGCACGTCGCCGAGTGGCCAGAACAAAGCAGTGGCGCCCTACCCGCCCAACCACCCCCTCTCAGGCAGCAAACACCTCTGCTCGATCTGCGGGGACCGTGCCAGCGGCAAACATTACGGCGTCTACAGGTGAGTCGATATTTCTTAATTGCAAATCACTCATTTCGAGAAATTTTCCAAAACTAAATCGTAATTAGGGTAACTATAGTTGACCATTTGGAGAGAAATTTTAATGGGAGATTCTGGAGACCAAAATAAGACGAAAATGAAGAATAACATTTTGTCGATTGAGGCTTCGTTTAAAAGTTATTAACAGTTGTATCTGTGGTGGCGCGTGGGCGGCTCTCTGGTTGCGCCACTACAGTTGCAATTGTTAATAACTTTTTAACGAAGCCTCGATCGACAAATTGGTATTCTTCATTTTCGTCTTATTTTGGGCTCTAGAATCTGTCATTAAAATTTCTTTTTTGTAGATAAATTTCACCATCTTCTCGAATTTTTTTCTAGGAAATGAGTAGGAATTTGGGGGTACGTCTGTTCACCAAAAATGATTGCAATTGACCCCCACAGGTAACGATATTTTTTTTAGAACGATTTGAAATTTTTTAATTTTGTCGAAATATTTATCCACCTTTCCTGAATTTTTTTCTCCTAAATGGGGAGGAATTTGTTCTAAAAAAATTATATTTAGTTACAGGGGTCAATTATAATTATTTTTGGTCAATAGATGTACCCTCGAAATCGTAACCATTTTCGAGAAAAAAATTCGAGAAGCTTCTGAAATTTTTAGACAAAATTAAAAAATTTCAAATCGATTTGGAAAAATTATATTTACTTGGAGGGGTCAATTACAAGTATTTTTGGTCATTAGACGTACCCTCGAAATCGTAACCATTTTCGAGAAAAAAATTCGAGAAGCTTCTGAAATTTTTAGACGAAATTAAAAAATTTCAAATCGATTTGGAAAAATTATATTTACTTGGAGGGGTCATTTACAAGTATTTTTGGTCAATAGATGAACCCTCGAATTTGTAACCATTTTCGAGAAAAAAATTCAAGAAGCTTCTGAAATTTTTAGACAAAATTAAAAAATTTCAAATCGATTTGGAAAAATTATATTTAGCTGGAGGGGTCATTTACAAGTATTTTTCGTCATTAGACGTACCCTCGAAATCGTAACCATTTTCGAGAAAAAAATTCGAGAAAATACTAAAATTTTTAGACAAAATTAAAAAATTTCAAATCGTTCTAAAAAAATTATATTTAATCGGAGGGGTCATTTACGAGTATTTTTGGTCAATAGATGTACCCTCAAAATCGTAACCATTTTCGAGAAAAAAATTCGAGAAGCTTCTGAAATTTTTAGACGAAATTAAAAAATTTCAAATCATTCTAAAAAAATTATATTTATTTGGAGGGGTCATTTACAATCATTTTTGGTCATTAGACGTACCCTCGAAATCCCACCCATTTCCTAGAAAAAAAATCGAGAAAATACAGAAATTTTTAGACAAAATTAAAAAATTTCAAATCGTTCTAAAAAAATTATATTTATTTGGAGGGGTCATTTACAATCATTTTTGGTCATTAGACATACCCTCAAAATCCCACCCAATTTCGAGAAAAAAATTCGAGTAGGTGAAATTTTTAGATAGATATTGATCAAAATGGACGTTCGTAAATTTAGTATTAAAAACTCTCTGAAAAGTGTCGAAAAATCACTAAATCTGCAGTATCAATTTCAATCAAAAACATCCAATGTTAAAATCTGAAACTTCTTTTTATTTGCACCCCCTTACTACCCTTCTGCACACAATTTTGAAAATCGAAACAGAAAAATCCGTAGAAATTACCTAGCTTGTTGTTGTTTTCATCACACGAGTGAAAACAGGAGAAAAAAATAAGAAATCATTCGCCATTGTGAAAATACACCGAAAATAAATTCCTAGTTATTCACAATTTCATAAACATCAGGGTTGTTCGGTTGTAAACAATTGAGGGGGCTGGGGGGGTCAAATGACAACTCAACAAACTACCCCACAATCACATTAACTGTTAATTCAAGGGTGTAGGGCACATGTAGCCACAAGTAGATTAAGAATACTGCAACAACAATGCTCTGAACACCCTATGTCTTCAGAAGACTGTGAAACTAATAGCAAAGGGGGTGAAAAAGGGGACAGAAACCTGTGAAAACACTTGGAAACTGTTAAAAAGACTGCAAGAGCCTAATAAAAGTCAAGAGTCTCGCCAGGCCCTGGTGAAAAACAGTAAAACTAGCCTTTCGTTCCCAACAAGAGCGTAGTGGCTAGTGACCACCATGTTAGTGAGCGTACTAACAGGAATTTGTGGGAGTTTCAGTCTACCAGTGTCTCAAAGTTGAAATTTTATTCTAGTTGCGAGGGTTGCAAAGGATTCTTCAAGAGAACCGTCCGCAAGGACCTGTCGTACGCGTGTCGCGAGGAGAAGTCCTGCATCATAGACAAGAGGCAGAGAAACCGGTGCCAGTATTGCAGATACCAGAAGTGCCTGGCCATGGGTATGAAGAGGGAGGCTGTCCAGGAGGAGCGCCAGCGCACCAAGGAGAGGGATCAGAGCGAGGTGGAGAGCACGAGCAGTTTGCACTCTGACATGCCCATAGAGCGCATCTTGGAGGCTGAGAAACGGGTGGAGTGCAAGCTGGAACAGCAAGGGAACTACGAGGTAAATACTCCTATCAAAATGATTTACAATGCTCTTATGCAACAGTAGGTGCTCCAATTAATTTGACGGTTCCTCCAATGCCCAGAACGCAGTGTCCCACATTTGCAACGCCACGAACAAGCAGCTGTTCCAGCTGGTGGCTTGGGCGAAGCACATCCCACATTTCACGTCGTTGCCACTGGAGGACCAGGTGCTTCTGCTCAGGGCTGGGTGGAACGAGCTGCTGATAGCCTCGTTCTCCCATCGTTCCATCGACGTGAAGGACGGTATCGTCCTGGCGACTGGGATCACCGTTCACAGGAACTCTGCGCAACAGGCTGGCGTGGGTACCATATTCGACAGGGTGCTCTCAGAGCTGGTGTCCAAGATGCGCGAAATGAAAATGGACAGGACTGAGCTTGGATGTCTGAGGTCAGTAGTTTAAGTTTCGAGTCCCAATTTCCCTGGGCAACGAGCTCTAGGGTAGGTCAACTTTTAGGCCCCTTCTTTATCTATCTCACCTTGGACTGTAATCATTAGTCAGTCTGATGACTTAAGTTTTATATTTAGTAGGAAGAATAAAGAGCGTTACAGTGAAAAATAGCCCAACGAAACCTACTTTGAGACTTCTATTGTCATGTTATCCACATATGGGTGATAAAATTTACTATTTTGGAGTTTGAGAAATTCTCAGGTTGAGATGTTGAGAGGAAATAAATTTGAATAGGGTTTGTGAATTTTAGTGAGGTTACAGAAATAAGTAGTGAAACAGATTGTAGGTTATGCAGTGCACAATGGTCTGAAATTGAAATTGTTAGAGACTTTTCTTATAGTCTGTTATTATAGTATATACATGGGTCTAAAATATGCTATTACTGTGGCATGTGCAGTCTAGTAGTATCTTCTAATTACTGCGAAGCAGCTACGTGAAGTATTCACTTCCCTAACGAATGTTTCCAAATATATTTCTATAATCTATTGTTATAGAACAGTATAAATATAAAAAACAATACAATATATTATAAACATGGATCTAGAATATGTTAATATGGTGGCATTCTCAGTCTAATAGTATCTTGTTCTTATTGCGAAACAGCTACGTGAAGTATTCACTTCCACAATGAATATTCTCAAATATATATCTATAATTTGTTGTTATTATAGAACAGTATAAATGTAAAAAATAATACAATGTGTTATCTTGTATTAATTATATACACAGGTCTAAAATATGCTATTATAGTGACGCTACAGAAATAAGTACTGAAACAAATTGTAGGTTATGCAGTGCACAATGGTCTGAAATCAAAATTATTAAAGATTATTCTTATAGTCTTTCATTATAGTATAAACATGGGTCTAAAATATGCTATTATAGTAGCATGTTCACTTCCATAACGAATGTTTCCAAATATATTTCTATAATCTGTTGTTACAGAACAGTATAAATATAAAAAACAATACAATGTATTATAAACATGGGTCTAAAATATACTATTATTGTGGCATACTCAGTTAAATAGTATCTTGTTCTTATTGCGAAACAGCTACGTGAAGTATTCACTTCCACAATGAATATTCTCAAATATATATCTATAATTTGCTATTATTATAGAACAGTGTAAATATAGAAAACAATACAATGTGTTATCTTGTATTAATTATACACATTGGCCTAAAATATGCTATTATTGTGGGGTTACAGAAATAAGTACTGAAACAAATTGTAGGTTATGCAGTGCACAATGGTCTGAAATCAAAATTATTAAAGACTATTCTTATAGTCTCTCATTATAGTATAAACATGGGTCTAAAATATGCTATTATAGTAGCATGCTCAGTCCAATAGTATCTTCTAATTACTGCGAAGCAGCTACGTGAAGTGTTCACTTCCCTAACGAATATTCTCAAATATATTTCTATAATCTGTTGTTACAGAACAGTATAAATATAAAAAACAATACAATGTATTATAAACATGGGTCCAAAATATGCTATTATTGTAACATACTCAGTCCAGTAGTATCTTACTGCGGAGCAGCTACGTGATATTCATTTCCCTAATGAATATTTCCAAATATATTCATACAATCTGTTATCAGTATAGAACAGTGTAAATAAAGAAAGCAATACAATCTTTCATTGATTATATCTCCATTCACTAAGTGATTGATTGTGCCGCAGGTCTATAATCCTCTTCAATCCTGAGGTACGAGGCCTGAAGTCCATCCAAGAGGTGACAATGCTTCGCGAGAAGATTTACGCAGCCTTGGAAGGCTACTGTCGCGTGGCATGGCCCGACGACGCTGGTCGATTCGCAAAATTGTTGTTGCGCTTGCCTGCCATCCGGTCAATCGGGTTGAAGTGTCTGGAGCACCTGTTCTTCTTCAAGATGATCGGCGACGTGCCGATCGACGACTTCCTCGTGGAGATGTTGGAGTCGCGATCAGACCCTTAGGAGCAGAAGGTGTGCCACGTACTGGGGCACACCGATCTCTGAGAGAACAACAATAAATAAAAGAAAAAAAAATTGAGAAAAGATAAAACGACAAAAATACAATGTTCAAGATACACGTAAACGACCTTTGCCGACACTGACGCCTCCGCAAAAGGTATCCTCACGGTCGTGCAGCAGCGAGATGAAATTTACTTATTCCCCCTTCTTACCTTTTTATTTATGACTTTGTTAACGCTTCGTGTCCGACGTAAAGAGGCGGTCTCTTGCTCGATTCGTGTCGAGAGCATGACGGAAAACGCAACGATGCAACCGGATTGAGAAAACGGTCGCGAGGAGAGTGCAGGACCTTCTTCGGGGAACTTTGTACCCGGGTAGATTTCGACTACAAGGTCAGAATCTCAATATTTTTTTGATTACTCGTATTTCAAGTTTTGCAATATATTTGAGGACATTGTTGATGGAAAGAGTTTAGGATTGATATTGTGGCTCAGTGGTGGGGGACGTACTATGATGGGAGCCAGTGTTTTGGTGACATTGAACTGTGGATGAGAACCATATGTTGATGTTGAATTGATTTTATTGCAAGTATATTTCTGTGTGTGTGCTTTCAATTTGCAATTTAGAAATCTGTTGGGGTTGCAGGGTTAATAACACTTTACTAAAGAGATGTGTAGGTTTATTAGTTTGCTTTTTGGTGCAATTTTCAGAGATCTGAGTCCAAAAATGCGCGTTTTATAGAGGGTGTACGGCCACACCTGGGGAAAATTTTAATGGGGGATTCTGGAGGCCCAAATAAGACGAAAATTAAGAATACCAATTTGTTGATGGAGGCTTCGTTTAAAAGTTATTAACAATTAAATTCAAAAATTTCAAATCGTTCTGGAAAAATTATATTTAGGTGGAGGGGTCAATTACAAGTATTTTTGGTGAAAAGACATACCCCCGAAATCCTACTCAGTTTCGAGAAAAAAATTCGAGAAAATGTGAAATTTTTAGACGAAATTAAAAAATTTCAAATCGTTCTGGAAAAATTATATTTAGGTGGAGGGGTCAATTACAAGTATTTTTGGTGAAAAGACATACCCCCGAAATCCTACTCAGTTGTGAGAAAAAAATTCGAGAAGATGTGAAATTTTTAGACGAAATTAAAAAATTACAAATCATATTAAAAAAATTATATTTAGTTGGAGGGGTCAATTACAAGTATTTTTGGTGAAAAGACATACCCCCGAAATTCTACCCATTTTCTAGAAAAAAATTCGAGAAGGTGTGAAATTTTTAGACGAAATTCAAAAATTTCAAATCATTCTAAAAAAATTATATTTAGTTGGAGGGGTCAATTACAAGCATTTTTGGTGAAAAGACATACCCCCGAAATTCTACCCATTTTCTAGAAAAAAATTCGAGAAGGTGTGAAATTTTTAGACGGAAAAAAAAAAATTTCAAATCATTCTAAAAAAATTATATTTAATTGGAGGGGTCAATTATAAGTATTTTTGGTCATTATACATACCCCCGAAATCCTACGCATTTTCGAGAAAAAAATTGTTTACCGAAAATATAATTGCAATGGTACCCTGAAATTTCATGCGAATCTTTAAAATGGCATAACTTCTGAACGGATTGGACGATTTTAATTTTCGAAAAGCCAAACACCGCGTATTTTAGTGTAGAATATTTAGAAATTCTAAAAATATTCAAAAAGTTAATGTTTGACACCGCAAAATTAGAAAAACCCCATAAAAATGTTCCAATTTTCAAACAGCCATAACTCCTATAATAATGAATATATTTCAATGAAACTTTTTTCTGAAATAGAGCTCATGGCTACCTACAATAAAGCATTAGACAACTTTTCTGTGGGGCGTCAAATAAAATTATTAAAAATGAAAAACTAATTTTTAAGGAAAATGGACCAGGGCATAGGGTGCCTAAATTTTTCAGCGAAAAAAAAAATTTCAAATCATTCTGGAAAAATTATTTTTGGTTACTGGGGTCAATTAGAATCACTTTTGGTCATTAGACATACCCTCGAAATCCTATCCATTTTCTAGAAAAAAATTCAAGAAAGTGTGAAATTTTTAGACGAAATTAAAAAATTTAAAATCATTCTAAAAAAAATTATATTTAGTTACAGTGGGCAATTACAATCATTTTTCGTCATTATACATACCTCCGAAATCCTACGCATTTTCGAGAAAAAAATTGTTTACCAAAAATCTAATTACGCGCCAAAATTTTTCGACAAAAAAAAAATTCAAATCGTTTTAGAAAAATTATTTTTGGTTTGAGGGGTCAATTACAATAATTTTTGGTCATTAGACATACCCCAGAAATTCTACTCGTTTTTTAGAAAAAAATTCTAGAAGGTGTGAAATTTTACAACGAAAAAAAAAATATTTCAAATCATTCTGGAAAAATTATTTTCGGTTGCAGGGGTTAATTAGAATCACTTTTGGTCATTAGACATACCCTTGAAATCCTACCCACTTTCTAGAAAAAAATTCGAAAAGTTGTCGAATTTTTTCGTCGAAAATAGAATTTTTCAAATCGTTCTAAAAAAATTATATTTACCTAGAGGGGTCAATTAGAATCACTTTTGGTCATTAGACCTACCCCCGAAATCTCACCCACTTTCGTAAAAAAAATTCATTACTGTCGAAACTTTAAACGTCAATAACCCTTTAACGAAGCCTCCATCAACAAATTGATATTCTCGATTTTCGTCTTATTTTGGCCTCTAGAATCCCCCACTAAAAGCTATGACCAGGATATTTCTGTAAAAATGACAGTGTCAATGAACAAAGTCTTGCATCAACAAAACTTTGAACACAGCTTGAAAAATGTTGAATTTCTGGGCCCACAAAATGGTGTATCTTCCTAAAGAGCCAAACTAAAGATTGGTACCCAGGTGTACGCCATTTTGGTTCCTGGTCATCAATTTTCTCAATGAACAGAGTCTTGCATCAACAAAACTTTGAACAGAGCTTGAAAAATGTTGAATTTCTGGCCACATAAAATGGTGTATTTTGGTAATGATTGAGATTTAACAGGGTACAAAGTCTCAGTGACCCCCCAAAGGCCTTGTTCTCTGCTTGCACGAGCCCCTCTGCACTCCCTGCAGCCATGGAAGTTCCTAAGACACTCGTTTCGTTTCTTGTTGTCTTTAAATATTGTCCCTCCATCGATGAGTCAGTCTCTTTGCTTCTCAAGTCTTTCAAAATAGTTTTACGCGTTAGCTTCTCGAGTATTTTTACATTCCAACTCTGCCCTCGATCCGAATCGTCGCTTATAAGATCGCGTATAGATAATATACATACATATTTGCATAAATGAAAGCGTTTTACACGTGTGCACTACGATAATTTATTGTTTTGTATTTTAGAATATAGAAAGAGATAAACTTACTAATTCATTATTAATTAAATATAATTCTTTATATATATAGTATATATATATTGAATATATGTACAGCTTACGTCTGTAATGAAATATCAAAACCACAACAGTTCGCAGAATATATAATTGTCATCGTGCCAGGAATCTCTGGCACGTTATTCAGACATTTGCAAAATTTTCCACATCGTGGGTGATTTTTATTTTGAAATCAGCAAATTGCTTGAGAACTTTCTGTCTTTTGTGTCCATTATGATTGTATACGTAGCGAATAAGGTGTAAATGTTTCTCAGTTGTTTACTGTCCAACGCAGATATTTTATTTTTTAATGCGTGCTCTTTGGAACTTCGAAGAGACACTTGCAAAGTGTACGATCATCCTCTAAACCTAGGAATAGGGATCGACTGATCCAGGACAGAACTAAAATAGAAACTTTACTATCATTGTTAGCGATTTATAGAGCTCTTCTATGATCTGAGCTGAAGGATGTAAGAAAATAATAATTGTACGCGTAGAGTTTTATATTTTTTTATTATCTTTCTGTTTAGAGTAAAATTTTTTAATATTGTTTTTTTTATATTTTTAATTACGTAGTTATCGATTGATGTGTTGCAATAAATTCGAAATTCTTAGTTTAAGAATGTGAAATTAGTGGAATATCTATATTATATAGTTATACTGATTTCAGTGCATTAGTTTTGAAAATAATAGAAATTTTATTTATATTTTTATGAAATAGTTTGAAAGATATTTTAAAAATTTATTATATTTTGATTGTTATATTGAAACTTTTATCTTCTTAGTGTCCTTCAGTTCTAGTCATTTGCATAAATTACTATAATACCCTAGAAACCGTAAGAAATTAATGATAATGCTTACTTCGATAATATAAATTATGATAATATTAAATATTATTAAACATATTTCTATTTTTGCGTGAATGCTTACGATTGTTAGTTGTTGGTTATTGTTATCTATTTGATGAGAGTTTTTAATGTTATGCATACCACGAGAGAAACACAATATTAAATTTTCGATTTTTTTTTTATAACATTACTTTTCATTTTAAACGCCTGCTATACAGGGTGTTCGACCATCCCTGGGGAAAATTTTAATGGATTCTGGAGGCCAAAATAAGACGAAAATGAAGAATACCAATTTGTTGATGGAGGCTTCGTTGAAAAGTTATTAACAATTAAATTCGAAAGTTTCAAATCGTTCTGGAAAAAATATTTTTAGGTGGAGGGGTTAATTGCAATCAATTTTGGTCATTAGACATACCCCTGAAATCTTGCGCATTTTCGAGAAAAAAATTGTTTACCAAAAATCTAATTTGGCGCCAAAATTTTTCGACGAAAAAAATTTCAAATCGTTTTGGAAAAAATATTGTTAGCTGTGGGGGTCAATTACAATTATTTTTGGTCATTAGACATATCCCTGAATTCTTGCGCATTTTCGAGAAAAAAATTGTTTACCAAAAATCTAATTTGGCGCCAAAATTTGTCGACGAAAAAAATTTCAAATCGTTTTGGAAAAATTATATTTAGATGCAGGGGTCAATTACAATCATTTTGAGTCATTAGACATACCCTCGAAATCCTACCCAATTTCGAGAAAAAAAATCGAGAAAGTATTGAAATTTTTAGACGAAATTAAAAAATTTCAAATCATTCTAAAAAAATTATTTTCATTTGTGGGGGTCAATAACTATCATTTTGGGTCATTAGACATACCCCCGAAATCCTACGCATTTTCGAGAAAAAAATTGTTTACCAAAAATTTAATTTGGCGCCAAAATTTTTCGACGAAAAAAAATTTCAAATCGTTTTGGAAAAATTATATTTGGATGCAGGGGTCGATTACAATCATTTTGGGTCATTAGACATACCCTCGAAATCCTATCCACTTTCGAGAAAAAAATTCATTACTGAAAATATAATTACGCGCCAAAATTTGTCGACGAAAAAGATTTCAAATCGTTTTGGAAAAATTATATTTAAATGCAGGGGTCAATTACAATAATTTTGGGTCATTACACATACCCTCGAAATCCTACCCATTTTCTAGAAAAAAATTCGAAAAGGTACGAAATTTTTCGGCGGGAAAAAAATTCAGAACTGGTTGAACTTTGAACGTTAATAACTTTTAAACGAAGCCTCCATGAACAAATTGGTATTCTTGATTTTCGACTTATTTTTAAATATTTTTCCCAACCCTGTATTATATTTTAATATTGTCACCTAACAAGAACGATAATTGAGAGTTTAGTTTTCTTAATTCCAATTACTATAATTTTTTCCATTATTTGCAATAAATGTAAGCCAAATAACACGATTTATGTATATATTTATAAAGTAACGTGTATCACGATTGTGTAAACGATTTCCTTCGTCTTAACGTTCTGTTTTCTTTGTGTTCACTCCGAAAAATACATCTTGACCAAAATTATTACCTCTGAGCAAAACGCATTTTGCGATCACCTCAACTGATTCCTCAATACGTGTAATAATAGAAGAAAATACGCAGTAAGAAACCATTAGGAATGGAGGGCGTGAATGCTTGCTACCTGTGAATGAAGTTTCATATAAATATATCAATGTTAAAACGATGATATCTACATACAGGGTGTTCAGCCACCCCTGGGGGGATTCTAGAGGCCAAAATCATTCTAAAAAAATTATCTTCGTTTGCAAGGGTCTATTACAATCATTTTTGGTCATTAGACATACCCTCGAAATCCTACCCAATTTCGAGAAAAAAATTCCTCACTGAAAATCTAATTTGGCGCCAAAATTTTCGACGGAAAAAAAATTACAAATCAATCTAAAAAAAATACTGTTAGTTGAAGGGGTCAATTACAATTATTTTTGGTCATTAGACATACCCTCGAAATCCTACCCACTTTCGAGAAAAAAATTCCTCACTGAAAATCTAATTTGGCGCCAAAATTTTCGACGGAAAAAAAATTTCAAATCATTCTAAAAAAATTACTGTTAGTTGAAGGTGTCAATTACAATTATTTTGGGTCATTAGACATACCCTCGAAATCCTGTCCAATTTCGAGAAAAAAATTCCTCACTGAAAATCTAATTTGGCGCCAAAATTTTCGACGAAAAAAAATTTCAAATCAATCTAAAAAAAATACTGTTAGTTGAAGGGGTCAATTACAATTATTTTTGGTCATTAGACATACCTCCAAAATCCTACCCAATTTCGAGAAAAAAATTCGAAAAGTTGTGAAACTTTAAACGTTAATAACTTTTAAACGAAGCCTCAATGAACAAATAAATATTCTTTATTTTCGTCTTATTTTGGCCTCTAGAATCTCCCATGGTTGACTGAACACCCTGTATACATATAATATATGAATATATAGACAAAACTCTTTCACAAATAATAATGAAAACCTCAGTCGTAGTCAGTAGAATAATAAAGATAAAAGCAGAATTAAGAAATGTTCTACGATCAGACGTTGATTAAGGTAAAAGGATTTGTCAGAGTGAATTTTTGAATGTATTAAAAACCTAACAGCATATGCTTCTCTGAGAAGCAGTATTCGAGAACAATGAACTGTGTACGATTATTCGATGCTTTTGCCATACTTGTTTCAATCATCACAGAAATGGTACGATGCTCAAATTGTATGTAGTGATGTTTTACTTAGCGACAGTGTCCTAGAATCGAAGAATGGGCTGCGTTGTAAACTTTACGTACAGTTGTGAGTAGTAAACAAGAAAGATAGTTTATATTTATTGCTTGTCTTTACAGTTGGTACTTTGGAAATCCTTCACCTTTGCATATTCTATAATTTATTCCGTTGCACAAGATTAAAATATTCTTTTCGTTTCCCCCGATAATTGAACTTTGTATAGTAATTGTACTGAAAATGTTTCACGCGCCCATTCTGCATAGATCAGTACAAATAAGTTAAATATTAATAGTAATAACGACTAAAGTAATTGTTTGACTTTACTAAACTTGTAAAGGTACGTCCCACTTAAACAGTAGCTGGTGTCCTACTAAATACTGTACCTTCGATGAATTAAGCTAAAAAGCCAGAGTACTAAATCCTTCTATGTGTATAAATGTCATGAAACTTTTATGTATCGATAAACGCTATATTAATAACAAATTACTCACGCAACTGCCATTACAACTATGTTTTGGAATATTAATACGATCTGGTGTTCCACATTCAGTCTTTCTTCAAAAATAATTCTCATTGAAATTCGACTGTGGATTAATAAATTGACTTTGCGTGAGGCTTCTGTAATTGTAACAGTGAAAAAATGAAGCAATTGAAGCTTGTTTGGTAACGAAGTGACTGCAAATATGAGAACAGCTAATATTCCAAAAGTAATTGTACTGACAGCTTGACAGTGTTTTTCTGGGGAATATCAATTTGTTTTCTTTGTATTAATTTTAAATTCGTTAAGGAATTGGATAACACTGAATGCAAATTTCATTGTCTCAGACATACTATGTCTTGATGACCTTAAGTTTACATTCATTCTAAGCTTAGTAAACAGTAACTCTATACATGGTTGTGCTCAGTAATTAAAACAATGCTATATATGCATTTGTATATAAATTGTACATTGTATGTGCATACATACAACGTGTAGACACATGGACAGTGTACCACTTTTAAGTCTTTTACTACCTTCGAGTTGTAACTATCGTTTCACGTTTATTAAAATAACACCGCGTATCTATTCTAGTTTTATTTACTGAGTATGTGTATACATGTGCATGTAAATTATTACTACTGCGGTACGCTTTTGTGTGTAAACATGACACTGTTTCAGGTAATTATATGAGAAATCAATTCTACATTCAGTTGGTAACTGTTTTATAAAGAGTAAGAGTAATATATTCATACGAAAGGATATACAGGGTGTTGGGGCCAGCCAAGGGAGATTCTAGGGGCCAATATAAGACGAAAATTAAGAATACCAATTTATTGAAGGAGGCTTCGTTGAAAAGTTATTAACAATTGAATTTGAAAATTTCAAATCGTTTTGGAAAAATTATATTTGGATGCAGGGGTCGATTTCAATCATTTTTGGTCATTAGACATACCCCCGAAATTCTACGCATTTTCGAGAAAAAAATTGTTTACCGAAAATTTAATTAGGCGCCAAAATTTTTCGACGAAAAAAAGTTTCAAATCGTCTTAAAAAAATTACTGTTAGTTGGAGGGGTCAATTGCAATCATTTTTGGTCATTAGACATACCCTCAAATTCCTACGCATTTTCGAGAAAAAAAATCGTGAAAATATTGAAATTTTTAGACGAAATTAAAAAATTTCAAATCGTTCTAAAAAAATTACTGTTAGTTGAAGGGGTTAATTGCAATTATTTTTGGTCATTAGATATACCCCCGAAATTCTACGCATTTTCGAGAAAAAAATTGTTTACCGAAAATTTAATTAGGCGCCAAAATTTGTCGACGAAAAAAAATTTCAAATCGTGTTAAAAAAATTACTGTTAGTTGAAGGGGTCGATTGCAATCATTTTTGGTCATTAGACATACCCTCGAAATCCTATCCATTTTCGAGAAAAAAATTCGAGAAAATACTGAAATTTTTAGACGAAATTAAAAAATTTCAAATCGTTCTAAAAAAATTACTGTTAGTTGAAGGGGTTAATTGCAATCATTTTTGGTCATTAGACATACCTCCAAAATCCTACGCATTTTCGAGACAAAAAATCGAGAAAGTATTGAAAATTTTAGACGAAATTAAAAAATTTCAAATCATTCTAAAAAAATTACTGTTAGTTGAAGGGGTCGATTACAATCATTTTTGGTCATTAGACATACCCTCAAATTCCCACGCATTTTCGAGAAAAAAATTCCTCAACGAAAATCTATTTAGGCGCCAAAATTTTACAACAAAAAAAAATTTCAAATCGTCCTAAAAAAATTACTGTTAATTGAAGGGGTCAATTGCAATCATTTTTGGTCATTAGACATACCCCCAAAATCCTACGCATTTTCGAGAAAAAAATTCCTTAACGAAAATCTATTTAGGCGCCAAAATTTTACAACGAAAAAAAATTTCAAATCGTCCTAAAAAAATTACTATTAATTGAAGGGGTCAATTGCAATCATTTTTGGTAATTACATATACCCTCAAAATCCTACTCATTTTCAAGAAAAAAATTCAAAACATATAGAACTTTAAACCTTAATAACTCTTTAACGAACCCCCCATCAACAAACTGCTATTCTTAATTTTCGTCCTATTTTGGCCTCTAAACATGGCCAAACACCCTCTATAAATTATAAAAATATAAAAGAGAAAGAGTATAAGAGTGACAGTGAGAAAGCGAGTTGTCTTAGAAGATATGCGAACAAGTCATATTACGAATGTATTGTACATGTAAAACAGTATGGTTAATATCAATTGATTAAATGTACGATCTAGCGCCAAGAGATAAATCCTCTATTCTGACTTGTCTGAATACAATATTTTTATGAAGCGAGAAAATGTTCGTTTTACTCACTATATTCCGTATTTCTCTCTCAAATCTAAACAAAAGTAGCTCTTGCATTTAATTTACAATCTTACTCTATCAATACGTATGCATTTGGTCAGTAGATTTCAATTTTTTTTTACTGAACTCTGGTAGTCATTAATAAGGGTTCGATCAAATAAATCCTTAAGTTTGTATATCATTCGTTGAGATCAATGATGAATTGTGTACTACTCGCACGAGAGCTGTAGAATATGTTCTGAGTTTATGAAACGTTCAAATACCTTAACGATCGTAAATACCTCGAAATAAAAACACTGGTAATGGGCAGTACTTATGAAAACACCTTTTATTCGTGCTGGACATTATACAGAGTATGTTATTCCTGCTATATTTATTATTCACTGAGATTTCCTGATGTTAACAATAATTATAGACATTATACTTTAATACTTCCATCGCTGCAAAGTTCTTTCCCCATCTTCCATTTCACTCATAAATAAAACGTTCCAACAATATCGAATAAAAAAGAAAATGGAATAGAAAATTATATTACTATCGCTACAGTGAATCAAATACAGAAACTTTGAAGGGACATTGCGTCTCATAAATTTTCCTTTCAGTCACACCGTATGTACAAATATTATCTTCAAATCTGTCGGTTAAGATAGCTTTCTATTTCGAAGAGGAAATAAGTTAAATTGCATTAGAAAACGAGATTGGAAGTAGAATTGTGTTTCCTTTTAACTAAATTTCACAGCTTTCGAGCGTGTGTACAGTCTTGATTCGATTTTATCTGAAAAACGTTCGAAAAAGCAACGCTTTATTTTATATTCACCGCGATCGAATCTTTTATTTATATGTCTGGCTAGAATAGACACTATGTTCAGAAAACACACCACAGCGGGAATCTGTTCGCCATTTTTATCTCACATGCTTGTGCAATGCCGAATACAAGCGAAGTATCCAGCATGAATTGACATGTATCGATTTATGCAATAGTTACACGATACTAAATACGAAAATAATAATAAAAGTGAAACTCACGATATCTTTTTGCAATTTGTTGAATATCTAAAATTATTTAAAACTTCTCTTCCTCGAGACCATGTTTGAATAACATAAGTACAGGCACAGATTCACCGTCAATATCACGATACTCCATCAATGCAACAATGCCGTCAATGTCCATAGATTCACCAGTAAAAAATTGCAACTCTTTGAAGCGGCTCAATATGTCTTTCATAACCTTATTCGTGTTCGTTTTGAATACTTCCACCTGATCAGGAGATTTCTCTTCCAATCTTGCGACCAATCTGACGAAACAAACAATCATTAGATAATACTCGACGAAAGGTTCCGGTTATTACATTTACAACATTTACTTTTTCATGTAATCTTTCAGGTATAGAGTATAAGATTTCTTGTCCTGAAACGCAAAACTTTCTTGAAGTCGGTGATTTAAAACTACGTCAACACCAGTTTCAACAGACTCATCTGTACCTTCGTCGGTTTCTTCCGCGGATGGGTTAAATCCAGCAATTTCTATTTCTCCAGCTTTGCGAGAAACCAACTAGTGAAGAACATGACAAGTTAGTATTACGTCTTCAACATTTTGGAATGATATTGCAAGTTTAGAAAAAACTTTACCTTGCCATATACTTCATACAGAACGTCGTCGATCAATTTTACTTTATAGGTATCTGAGAACATCTCATCACCTGCAATATAAAAAATATAAAATTACAAATATGTTACACATTCAGTTGGAAATTAATTAGTGAAAAAATTATTTAATCTGTGTAAATCGATATTCCATCACACGTGTTTTGGAAAATAAATTCACACTTTGTTCATCGACATAATTATTTTTAATCATTGTTGACCACCGTAATCGGAGTGAGTCATTTCGAACATATGGAGAGGTTATAAATAAGAATTTCAAATATTCATATAGAATATTTGCGTGTTACTAAATCGCCTTGAAAACGTATTTTACGATAGAATAGTGCATCTCGATTATTTGAATAATTATACAGAGACTTTACGGAGTTATCATTGTCACATCATTGTTGTAATAGCAACTGTCACTATGCATCAAACTCGAACAAAACTCGATTCTTTATTTCTTCGTGTAACAGTAACTCAAAAAATATTGATCGGATGTGTTTCTTAACGACATTATGCGTTCACTTACCGGTGAAAATATCCTTATAGATCTTCATAGTGGAAGATGGAGAAAGATTTAATTACAGCTAAACTAAACAAGACACAGTCACTCCGACAGTGTGAACCGGAAAGAAGCACGGATACTGGGAGGTGCTGCCAACTTCGTTGTAACTCGATGGTAATTCAAATTCTACCAACGTATGGGAGTTGAAATTTTTCTAGCGTTGTATGTTTAATATGGACTTGAACTGTCGCAGTCCGCTGATTGGCTCTCACCGATCTCCGTCGTCGTTTTCGACCAATCAGCGGACTGCATTAAGAGTGGGGATGCAAGCACTCTGTGCCTCCCTCTAGTGAAATAGTTTTCATTCTCGACACTAGAGAGCGCTGCTAAATTATGTATTCCCCCACCGCAGATGCCTAGTTACATTGAAAATCTGTGTGTTTGTGATTGAATAAATGCAAGTACAAAATTGTTTTTTAAAATCTTGACCACCCCTCATGCTTGACAGGGGCATAATTTTTACATGGTTTATAATAAAGTGTGAGTTGATATTTACATTTGACAAGTAAATAAGTACAAAGTATAAAATGTCACAGCTAATATAATATTGAGATGAATGTAACAGAAGTTGTTGATCGTATCGGTAAGATATATGGATTTAAAAGAGAATTAGAACCTGACAAAATTATTGGAACTACACATTCAAGTGGAGAATTGATGTTTTTAATGAAATGGTTAGCTCTGATTTAACGTGTGCATCGTGGAAGATGATTGTATTACTATTATAATTTAGTTTCTTTTTGTATAGGAAAGGAACAGAAGAGATAGATTTGGTCACAGCAAAAGAGGCAAATTTACTCTGTCCACGAATAGTTATACAGTTTTACGAGGATAGACTTTCGTGGCATATCACGAAGCAAAATTCAAAGTAAAACAACTTATTTATATTTTTAAGACAGATTAAACTAAATATATGTATAATTATAGAGAACGGTAGTTTTTTAAAGTATTCCTTTCTTATTTTTTCCAATCGAGGATGAATTCTTGAAATTTGTATAGTAACGTTTTGGTTCTATTCGTGCGAACTTTCGTCGTATCATCAGGGTAGTAAAATTGTAAAAATTATGTAACGATCAACCCCCATTGATACTGTAGCATAAATGTCTTAAGTATATAAGTAATGTTTAAATTAACGGTGGTTTTAAATTTATATTGACTCAGGATATGGATAGTCAGGTGGAAAAATTGTAATCTTGTCAATAAAAAAAAATGAGTAAATCGAAATGTAGTTCTCAAGTGAACGGAGCACACTCTACATAAAATTAAAAATCTGTGTGTTTGTTATAAAATTTCTGATAAATTCTGAATTACACATATGCGACTCAACTTTGTTTCAGCTATGACAAAGTAAGTACCTATGCAAAATTGAAAAAAAGTTCTAATTTGTCTAAGATAATGCGCAGGAGGAAGCGAAGTAACATTGGACAAGTAAATTCTGTATCAAAAAGAATAAGAGCGACAGAAACTCCCGAAGACCGTGAAGCCAGGCTCAAGCAACATCGAGTCAGAATGGCTTTGTCGAGGGCTACGGAGACAACTCAACAGCGCAGAGCTCGACTAGAGCAGCAGCGAGTGAGGACTGCTTTGTTGAGGGCTGCGGAAACAACTCTCCAACGTCAAGCTCGACTCGAGCAAAATAGATTAACAACTGCTCTGTCAAGGGCGACAGAGACAAGACTGCAGCGTCAAGCACGTCTTGAAGCAGACCGTATAAGACATGTTCAAAGAAGAATCATGTCTCTGGAGCGGCAAAATGTGTTCATGGAAGAGCAAACGGTTAAAATTAAGGAAGAAAATGTGTTGAACATGACCGAGTTGTAGTATACAGATTTTTATGTAAATAAATAGAAGTAGGAACATGTTTCTAACTGTTATCTGTTATATTTAATATTGAATAAACTATATTATAAAAGGTTATCAAACAACTCAAATGTATTCGATATTTCATTTACTATTTAAATTCGTGCAGAACAGAGGTTCGTATAACCTTCACACTTCTGACGCGCATGCGCAGAACAGTCTAACACGAGATGCCAGACGGAGCCACTTTTGAGGTTACGCCTGTGGAATGGCGATCTGCGAACAGCGCATGCGCGTCAACGAAATGTCACTTCGGACATTTTCGGCGAGTCGAGGAAGAGGGCGAGCGTCAGTTCGTCTTCTTCGACTCTACGAGCTCTGTCGTAGTGTGCGAAAATGGAATGGGTGTTCCCGGTCTGACATCTTTGATTCCATTCAAACTTCGACTTACGCAGGACTGACAGTAGCAGACAGTAGCCAATAGCGTTCTGTCGCTATCAACGTGGTGTCAAGGACTCAGATTTCGGTAAGCTTGTGGGGTGTAAATAACAATTAAATTTTTAACATAAGAACCTTTTAACACGATGAGTGTACTGTGGTGGACCGTCGGAATCTATCGTCGATGATCATTTTTGCAAAAATTCTCGCTGAAAAGTATTTCAAACAAATTATAGGTTAGCAAGTAAACCGCTAAATTTGCCGACATTCCCGACAAACACGAAATTTCATCATGTCTACTTGGATACCATTGGAATCGAATCCAGAGGTAAGAATTTCCGTTTTCAAATTGAAAGTTCACATGTTTTGTTCATCACTCAACAGTTTCTATTTGTTTTAGGTTATGACGAAGGTAAATCATCGTGACTTTCAACTATCGATTTTGACATTCGATTGTCGAATGTCTCTTCTCATATATCGTGAATATTAACTTGTTTACATGAGTACAGTAACCTCATACTTTTACCAAAATTATTAACAGTTTTACCAAAGCAATGAAACGTTTGCTTTACAGTTCTTGCACAGAATTGGGGTGCCAAAAGAATGGTGCATCATCGATGTCTACGGGTTGGAACCCGATTTGTTAGCACTTGTACCTAAACCAGTTATCGCTGTTATATTGCTTTATCCTTTGCGTAAAGAGGTTTCAAAATTAATATTACATTATTATACTTGTTGACAATACCGTGTATTACAAATAATGTTATTTTACACTTGCAAAAGGATAACAAACTTGAAGACAACGAAGACGTTAAAGAAAATGATAAAAGTGCGTTAGGTCCAACAGATCCGGACGTTTACCACATGAAACAGTATATTCATAATTCTTGCGGTACGATCGCGTTAATCCACAGCGTTGCGAATAATCTAGATAGGTAAGCTTTCGACGAGAAGTTCGACGAATTTAGTTTAGACAAATTATTGTAGGTTATGTTTCTGTGTTTCTCTAGTATAAACCTTCAGGACGGTTTCCTGAAAACTTTCTTAGACAAATCGAAAAACCTTAATTTTGAGCAGTCTGGTGGACTCTTAGTAGCTTCGTCTGAAATCAGCGAGACTCATAAAGGATTGGCGTTAGAGGGACAGACGATGGTATGATTCTTGGGTAAATATTTATTTCAGTAGCTTTGTCCCAAATTTGTTTATATTCCCCATATTTCAGCATTGAAAAGGAACATAGTGGAGGGATTTTAGTTGTGTTTGCAATGGTTCATCACTTGCTTTCAGTTTCTCAGGCTGAGATTTTTAACCTATATTTCTTTTCGATACTAAAATATAACCTCTTCAAAAAACAAATTTCGGACATAACCACTAAAGTAAATATTTACAGATTCTTGTTTCTGCCGTTCAATTATGTTACCAAACATGTTTCGTAGGTACCAAGCGTGGAAACACCAGTCTACCATCACTTCGTAGCATTTATACACAAAAATGGCGTCTTGTACGAATTGGGTAAATACATTTCCAACAAGTGACCGTGCAATTGAAAAGAGGAACGTTGAGGTTGAAATATTTGATTTCTATTTTCAGATGGACGTAAATCCGCGCCTATAAATCATGGTCCAACTAGTCCTGAAACACTGTTGGAAGATTCCGCGCGCGTTTGCAAAGAATATATGGTTCGCGACCCAGAAGAAGTGTGCTTCACAGTTGTCGCTCTCAGTAATAGCGATGCAGAAGCATTATAACTTCATGTGAAATATATTATAAGCACATTTTATAACGATTGTTCAAATAATTTATTTTGCACGTTTCTATACATATACCGCCATTTTTTTATCGCATTTAATATCCGCTTGTTATTGCATTGTAACACGTATATTCATGAAAGATAAGTGTTTGCATAGATATTCATATCATCGTGTTATACGAAGGTAACCTATTAGAGGACATCTGTGAGGAGTGTCAAGCCAAATAAAAGTCGGACTATTAATACGTTTGTATAATAAGGAAAGTATCTTACTTTTCCCTCGCATTTGTCAATATTGTTTATTTCATTCTTTGTAAATTATTAAAAGTGAATTTATAGAAATGGAACTTGCAGATTTAATTAGCGGCCATCACCAGAGGTAATATTGAATATGTATCTTTAAACTGTTTCGAAAGGCCCTAGTGTCATCGCTGAGTAATTTTAAATATTGCAGTTTCTCTTTCGATGTCATTCGAAGGTCACATAACCTTCACAGTGACCTTTTGTACTGAATTTGTAAATTCGAGTAACTGTAATTTCTTGTGGGGACTAGAAGTTTAGTATTGAGGGGTACATATGATGCGCAATTCATTTTGTCGCAACTATTTTAGAGAAGTTCATTTCCTGTTCGCTGACTAAACACAAATGAATTTAAATAAGCTACAGTTGGAGCGTACGTAACAATAATAAAAAGCAATGCATCATGTGGCCCCCTTGGTTCGAAGCAATTTTGGTATGAAAATTAAAAAATGATGTATATTGCAACGACTGTAAAAATAATTCTTCCATTTTGGAAGCTTGAATAATTCTGACTGTATATAACAACACAAAGCTTTGAAAGAAACAATTATTTTTGCAATCATTGCAATAGAAAAAATGTTTTCAGTGTTTTGTATTAATTTACAGTTTTAGACGATTTCTAAGATCTACCAATAAAGTTTTGTGAATTTATCGACAGATTTTTGAAAGTATTGAATTGTTTTTAATGTTTCAGCGTAGCTGTGTTGAACATCAGAGAGCTATTTGAAATATTTGGGATGAATATTGTTTGAGTAACGAAGATTTATGACGAAACCAGTCGCTTGAGAAGTTTATTTTCGAAAGAACTATGGCGGTGTCTTTGTTTCCCTTTTTATCGGAGGTCGCTTGTCGGTCAGTGACCAGAAGCTAGCAAAAGGCTTATGTTAGTTATTTTCGATCCCCTTAGCGAGCATCTTGGCACCACTCTCTAAATAGTAGCTTCAAAATACAAAATAAGACCGAAATCCAGGCCCTGGGTTATTTACTATAGCCACAATTTCTTACGTAACACCAAAATGGCCGTCAAAATAATTTCTCATTTAAGGTCTAAATTGTAATTTCTTCGCCTTTTTTCGTGATTTTTTTTTTAACGACAGCTACATTTTTTTACAGTGAAATTTTGCAGATATATTTATGTGTCTTACAGGTGTGTACAGTATTTTTTTCGTCCAAAAATATTAAAAATTGCGAGAGTTATAGGGTGTCTAAGTTGGCATTTCTTCGACCTTTTTTTCGTCATTTTTTTTTAAACGACTGGTAGGTTGTTTTGTAATGATATTTTGCAGATATATTTATTTGTGTTATAGGTGTGTACAGTATTTTTTTCGTCCAAAAATATTAAAAATTGCGAGAGTTATAGGGTGTCTAAATTGTAATTTCTTCGCCTTTTTTCGTGATTTTTTTTTTAACGACTGGTAGATTGTTTTGCAGTGATATTTTGCAGATATATTTATTTGTCTTATAGGCGTGTACAGTATTTTTTTCGTCAAAAAATATTAAAAATTGCGAGAGTTATAGGGTGTCTAAATTGTAATTTCTTCGCCTTTTTTCGTGATTTTTTTTTTAACGACTGGTAGATTGTTTTGTAATGATATTTTGCAGATATATTTATCTGTCTCATAGGTGTGTACAGTATTTTTTTCGTCCAAAAATATTAAAAATTGCGAGAGTTATAGGGTGTCTAAGTTGGCATTTCTTCGACCATTTTTTGTGATTTTTTTTTAAACGACTGGTAGATTGTTTTGTAATGATATTTTGCAGATATATTTATTTGTGTTATAGGTGTGTACAGTATTTTTTTCATCGAAAAATATTAAAAATTGCGAGAGTTATAGGGTGTCTAGATTGTCGTTTCTTCGACCTTTTTTTCGTGATTTTTTTTTAAACGACTGGTAGATTGTTTTGTAATGACATTTTGCAGATATATTTATTTGTCTCATAGGTGTGTACAGTATTTTTTTCGTCAAAAAATATTAAAAATTGCGAGAGTTATAGGGTGTCTAGATTGTCGTTTCTTCGACCTTTTTTTGTAATTTTTTTTTAAACGACTGGTAGATTGTTTTATAATGATATTTTGCAGATATATTTATTTGTGTTGTAGTTGTGTATAGTATTTTTTTCATCGAAAAATATTAAAAATTGCGAGAGTTATAGGGTGTCTAAGTTGGCATTTCTTCGACCATTTTTTGTGATTTTTTTTTAAACGACTGGTAGATTGTTTTGTAATGATATTTTGCAAATATATTTATTTGTGTTGTAGTTGTGTACAGTATTTTTTTCATCGAAAAATATTAAAAATTGCGAGAGTTATAGCTTCCTGTTTAAAAAAACGCATTCAAACGAAATAAAAAAATTTCAAATCATTCTAAAAAAATTATCCTCGGTTGTAAGGGTCGATTACGATCATTTTTTGTCATTACACATACCCCTAAATTCCTAGCCACTTTCGAGAAAAAAATTCCTAACCGAAAATCTAATTACGCGCCAAAATTTTTCGACGAAAAAAAATTCCAAATCATCCTAAAAAAATTACTGTTAGTTGAAGGGGTCGATTACGATCATTTTTGGTCATTAGACATACCCTCGAAATCCTACCCACTTCCAAGAAAAAAAATCGAGAAAGTATTGGAAATTTTAGACGAAATTAAAAAATTTCAAATCGTTCTAAAAAAATTACTATCAGTTGCAAGGGTCGATTACGATCATTTTTGGTCATTAGACATACCCTCAAATTCCTACGCATTTTCGAGAAAAAAATTCCTCAACGAAAATATATTTAGGCGCCAAAATTTTTCGACGAAAAAAAATTTCGAATCATTCTAAAAAAATTACTGTTAGTTGAAAGGGTCAATTACAATCATTTTTGGTCATTACACATACCCTCGAAATCCTAACCATTTTCGAGAAAAAAATTCAAGTAGGTTCCAAAATTTTTAGATGAAATTAAAAAATTTCAAATAATTCTAAAAAAATTATCCCCGGTTGCAAGGGTCGATTACAATAATTTTTGGTCATTAGACATACCCCCAAATTCCTACGCATTTTCGAGAAAAAAATTCCTCAACGAAAATCTAATTTGGCGCCAAAATTTTCCACGAAAAAATAGTTTCAAATAATTCTAAAAAAATTATCCCCGGTTGCAAGGGTCGATTACAATAATTTTTGGTCATTACACATACCCCCAAATTCCTACCCACTTTCGAGAAAAAAATTCCTCAACGAAAATCTAATTTGGCGCCAAAATGTTTCGACGAAAAAAAATTCCAAATCGTTCTGGAAAAATTATTTTCAGTTGCGAGGGTCAATTACAATAATTTTTGGTGAACAGACATACCTCCGAAATCCTATCCAATTTCGAGAAAAAAATTCAACATGGTCAGAACTTTAACGAATCTTCCATCAACAATATTCTCGATTTTCGTCTTATTTTGGCCTCTAGAATCTCCCATTAAAATTTTCCCTCGACTTGATCGATCGCCCTCTATCTACAGAGGAATTCCACTTCTGTAAATAAATTGTCTTTTTCAGAAACAATCTCTAAAATGCATTTGGGACGTGTTAGTCACTGTCCAAAATTTTCCATCGAAACTTACGGCTTTTGCCCGTATCGCGATAGAAAATTTTCCATAACCCTCCGAGGCAGCTGTTAAATTCCTACAGAGGAATGCGATAACATTCAACGAGTCTTTCTCGATAGATGTAAACATCTAGCCATTATCAAGTAATTCTCTACAGATATTATTACACAAGGATGTATCGTTGAAATATCGTCATCGAAATCTGACAATTTCATTACGTAAATAAGTACATACTGTTAGAGATACTTTAGGTTGGCAATGTTTTATCATATTGCGTTGGCACCACTCAGACTGGCGCGCCAATTCGACGGTACTAATCTATTAATTCAAAAATATAATAAGTTCTTAAAAATTCATTTTAATTAAAAAACTGGTACTCAGAGTACTTTATAATATTTACTGGCTGATTACAGAAACTATTCTATTTAGAAACAGAATTTAGGATTTGGGGCCTGCAAATATACGTATAATAAATATTAAAACACATCATATTTGGAATTAATGCTTAACAAATTAAAATATTGGTATTTTGAATGAGGTTTGAGTCATCAGAGTGGAAAATTTGAAACTCAAAGGCAAAGATGAAATCGTGGTTTTTCAGGAAAATTAGGGTTTGCTTCCATGAATCATCGTCCTTCCAAGGCTATATCCCCACTCCTGCTGGCCTCTGATTGGCTCTCAGCGACCTCCATCAGCGCTCTCGACCAATCACGTGAGTCGGTGGCTACACAGGATTGGGAACGCAACTGTGTGCCTTCTCGTGGAAAAATGTTACGTTTTAAGCGGTTAGAAAGTTTCATTTCGTACAGAATTGAAAAGAATTAATGTCTCTGTTGTTTAAAAACGAATCGAAGGATGTCTAACGCTGTTATCAATGCTGTAAACGCGAACAGAAGTGATTACTCGAGGAATTATCGTCTGAAATCGCAACTTCCCACGAATCCTTAAGTCGACAGTTTATTGCTGTTTGCAATGCGTTATTTCCATGGTAAAAGTTCCCATTTCTTTTTAGATAAAGTTTTCACGCGACAGTGCGTGGTTTTATTGAGTTTGGTAGGAATAATAAAATGGAGGTATTAAGTGATATCGAAGATATCGATAATATCGATATCTTCGATATCATTGTTTCCTGGACTGGAATTATTGCTTCGATTTGGTCTGAATTCTTCCAACGAGAAGTGAATATTTTCATTGTTTTTATTGTTATTTAATTGTTCAACGTTGCATTAACAACTTGGTTATTAGCGACACAATTAATTTATTGAAAAGTCCAGTTTGTCTAAGAAATGAAATGAATTGTCTCTTAGAATACATTTTCATTGTTTGATAAATAAATTTTGTATTATGTTGTTAATATTTGTTTTAGTTTGTTTTATTATTTTTTTTATTTGCTTGGATTTTACGATTGATAATTGTTTTTATGTTGTACGTATTTTTCGTGTTTGATATAGATCGACTAACCTAACCTCCACACAGTTATAGCAACCTCCATTTTGTATAGGAAGCCATTACATAGAAATATATAGAATATTAATAATTATTATTATATATAGAAATAAGGAATGTGAATTAAATGTATTTTGTATAATTCTTTGGTAATAAAAATATTGATATATATGCATTTGTTTAAAAATGACTGGAATGAATGTTATTTTTGATATTATTTTATCGAGAAATTAATTCTCAAGTTGGGGTGTTGAGGGAAGTAAATTTGTGAATTTTTGGCAAAGTTATGAGAAATAAGAGCTGAAATAAATTTTAGGTTATGTAGATGGTTTAAAATCAAAATTTTTAGTGTTAACAATTTGTTGATGGAGGCTTCGTTGAAAAGTTATTAACGATTTGATTAAAAAATTTTAAATTGTTCTGGAAAAATTATTTTTAGTTGCAAGAGTTGATTATAATCATTTTTGGTTATTATAGATAACCTCGGAATCTTACGCATTTTTGAGAAAAAAATTGTTTACTGGAAATATAATTGCAGGTAGGAAATGGTACCCTGAAATCTCATGCGAATCTTTAAAATGGCATAACTTTTGAACGGATTGGACGATTTTAATGTTTAAAGAGGCAAACGACGCGTATTTTAGTGGAGAATAAGTAGAAATTCTGAAAATTTTCGAAAAGTTGATCCTTGACCCCCTAAAATGCGAAAAACCCCAATAAAAATGGTCCAATTTTCAAATAGCCATAACTTCTATAATAGTGAATATATTTCAATGAAACTTTTTTCTGAAGTAGAGCCTATAGGTACCTACAAAAAAGTATTAGACAACTTTTCTGTAGGACGTCAAACAAAATTACTAAAAATCGAAAACTAATTTCTAAAAGAAATCAACAGGGCGTAGGTGCCCAAATTTTTCGATGAAAAAAAAAATTTCAAATCGTTCTAAAAAAAATACTTTTGGCTGCAGGGGGCAATTACAATCATTTTTGGTGATTAGTCATATCCCCTAAATCCTACTCATTTCCTAGAAAAAAATTCGAGAAGGTTGGAATTTTTCGACAAAATTAAAAAATTTCAAATCGTTTTGGAAAAATTATAGTTAGTTACAGGGGTCAATTACAAGCATTTTTGGTGAATAGACACACCATCGAATTCGTACCCAATTTCGAGAAAAAAATTCGAGAAGGTGTGAAATTTTTTGACAAAATTAAAAAATTTGAAATCGTTTTAAAAAAAAATACTCTTGGTTGCAGGGGTCAATTACAATCATTTTTGGTCATTACACATACCTTCGGAATTTTACGCATTTTCGAGAAAAAAATTCCTAATTGAAAAAATAATTTCAAGTCAGAAATGCGGCTCTAAAATTTCTTGTGAATCTTTAAAACGTCCTAACTTCTGAACGGATTGAAGGATTTTGATTTTCAAAAACGCAAACGACGCGTATTTAGATGAGGAATATGTAGAAATTCTAAAAATATTCGAAAAGTTGATTCTTGACCACGAAAAATGAAAAAAACCCCTTAAAAATGGTCCAATATTCAAACAGCCATAACTCCTACAATAGTGAATATATTTCATTGAAATTTTGGGGGGTTATAGAGTTCACAGATAACTACAAAAAAGTATTAAACAACTTTCCTGTACAGCGCCAACTAAATTTATTAAAAATGAAAAACGAATTATTAAGGAAAATCGACATGGTTTAGGCGCCTAAATTTTTCAGTGAAAAAAAAATTTCAAATCACACTAAAAAAATTATAGTTAATTACAGGGGTCAATTACAAGCATTTTTGGTCATTAGACATACCCTCGAAATCCTACCCACTTTTGAGAAAAAAATCCAGGAAAGTTTAAAATTTTTTGACAAAATTAAAAATTTTCAAATCACACTAAAAAAATTATAGTTAATTACAGGGGTCAATTACAAGCATTTTTGGTCATTAGACATACCCTCGAAATCCTATCCACTTTCGAGAAAAAAATTCAGGAAAGTTTGAAATTTTTCGACAAAATTAAAAATTTTCAAATCACACTAAAAAAAATATTGTTAATTACAGGGGTCAATTACAAGCATTTTTGGTCATTAGACATACCCTCGAAATCCTACCCACTTTCGAGAAAAAAATTCAGGAAAGTTTGAAATTTTTCTACAAAATTAAAAAATTTCAAATCACACTAAAAAAATTATAGTTAATTACAGGGGTCAATTACTATCATTTTTGGTCCTTTGACATACCCCCGAAATCCTACTCAGTTTCGAGAAAAAAATTCCTTATCCAAAATCTAATAAAATCTTAAAATATCAATATTTTAAAACGTAAATCTTTAAAACATCATAATTCCTGAATGTATTCTACGATTTCACTGTTTCAGAATGCAAATGGGGTGGCTGAGCACCCCTTCACCACAGAAAACAATCCAAAAAATACAAAAATGAAACTTTTCAATTTCAATAAAACTTTCACCAATCTATTTCTGAGGGTTTCACCGATCAAAATAAAACCAAACACAACATAATCTAATCTCAACAGGCTACCCATTCAATTGAAAAAAACCCCTCATACTATTTTAATCAATTTACTCTACAAAAGCTCATTTCACATCAAAAGAAACCCCCCTTCAAAGTGTAAAAATAATCCAAATACACTTTGTGATCAATTAACAAAAAATTCCCTCGAGAAAGGAGGAACTCACTCTAAAAAAGCTGATTTCACATCAAAAGAAACCCCCCTTCAAAGTGTACAAATAATCCAAATACACTTTGTGATCAATTAACAAAAAATTCCCTCGAAAAAGTGTACAAAAACCTATTTCATATCAAAAGAAACCCCCCCTTTAAAGTGTACAAATAATCCAAATACACTTTGTGATCAATTAACAAAAAGTTCCCTCGAGAAAGTGTACAAAAACCTATTTCACATCAAAATAAACCCCCCCTTTAAAGTGTAAAAATAATCCAAATACACTTTGTGATCAATTAACAAAAAGTTCCCTCGAAAAAGTGTACAAAAACCTATTTCATATCAAAAGAAACCCCCCCGTTTAAAGTGTAAAAATAATCCAAATACACCTTACGCGTGTCTGTCGTTTCCAGTGAAAGGTATCCTCGGTTTCTCGCGTTGCCAGTGTCGCAATAGCTGGTGACTCAGCCGAATAGGAGAAGGTCCTTTGTAGAATCTGTGACCGTGCCCCGGGATTCCCGGAAGCAGATCAGCTCGTATCGTGAAACGTTTCCCGTCGGCTGGTTCCGCCGCGAGACTCGGCACGGCGGTCGTCTCAGTTCGGCTGCGCTCGCCGCTCGAGCCGAGGAGGCTCGCGCGCAGCGAGTTTGGCGCAGCAGTCTCAGCGCCCGAGCGTCGCGGTTCAGTCGCGCGGAAGCAGCCGACCGTGTTGCACGTGTTCACGGATCGGACCGCCATCATCCATGGGTCACCAGTACCCACTCGCACATCTGGATACGTTGAATTGACTACGACAAAGTGAGTCTCACCAATCTATTCTTAAAAGTTCCACGAAAATAGAATTACGAGTTTCTCGACGAATCTTCACTTTTCGTATCGGTTTGGAGGCTGTACAGTCCGTAGCAAAGTCGGTGGCCCCTATGTACTGTCTTGAGTGTTTTATTTGGGGACCCAAAGACTTTATTGGCGGCTTGTTATTTATGCAAGAAGTGACTCGTCGATTATTTCAGTGTTGAAATGCGCGCCTTTCAGCCGTGATTTCTCTATCAATAGTAACCACGAAGTCAATTGATCGCGTCTCGAAACAGCGTTGAATCATATTTTAATAAAAAATCAAATTTTGCTTTGCCAAAGGGAGTTTTTTTTAACATTCCATTTGGTTAACCTTGGAAAAAATTTTACTGAGGGATTCTAGGGACCAAAATAAGACGAAAATGAAGAATAAAATTTTGTTGATTAGGGCTTCGTTTAAAAGTTATTAACAATTATATCTCGAGTGGCGCGATGGGAGCTCTCAGGTTGCGCCACCGCAGTTGCAATTGTTAATAACTTTTAAACGAAGCCCCAATCAAGAAAATTTTATTCTTCATTTTCGACTTATTTTGGTCTCCAGAATCTACCATTAAAATTTGAACGATTGTTTTCATGAATTGTTTAGAATAATCGTAGATTTATGGACCAGTTATTGCAAACAATTTTTGTTAAATTTCTTGTGATGATTGTAAACAATAGAAAATGTTTGTGTCGATTACTATATCTCTGTTCGCGGAATCGCGATGGAAGCGTGGCGTTGAATATTTTGATTTGCTTTGTTCTGTCGCTATAATTTATGGATAACTGTGTTTACGTTTTGTACACAGCTTGCATTAATGAGAAGATTATTTAGGTTATTTATTGTTCCTCAAACATGTGTAAATCACATGGTCGTTGAACTTAGTATTCTTGGTCCTAATAACAGGGATAATTAATAAAATAAAATATAAATTTAAAATATATTTTAAAGTTGATTTAGTGAAAAACTGAATAGTGTTTATAGAATTTTTAATTATTTTATTTTTAAAATTTTAGAAATGTTTTGGACAAAAGTTTCTCAGTTTCAAAATATTGAGTTTGTAAAAATTATTATTTTATCATTTAAAATTCGAGGTTTCCTTAACTTTTACATACATTGTTTTTCTGACAAGAAAATGTTTTGAACAAATTTTTTCAGTTTGAAATATTGAGTTTATAACAATTATTATTTTGTTATCAAAAAATCGATGTTACCTGAATTTTTTTAAATTTTCATTTTGTATTACAATGTATAGGTTGAATTTTATAGTAAATATATTCGTCAGATTTAGGGGTGGGAACCTTTTTAATTGAGAAGAATAAGTTTCATGAATTAAATTGACTAAATTGTGATGTTTTGTGATCAACTAAGGGCATCGATAGGTTCTCCATTGAATTATTTCATTCCAATTGTGGCCAGATTTAGGGTTGGAAACCTTTTTAATTGAGAAGAGTAAGTTAAATTGATTGAATTGACTAAATTGTGATATTTTGTGATCAACTAAAGGCATCGACAGGTTTCCATTGAATTATTTCATTCGAAATGTGACCAGATTTAAAGGTGGGAACCTTCTTAATCGAGAAAAATAAGTTTCATGAATCAAATTGACTAAATTGTGATATTTTGTGATCAACTAAGGGCATGGACTGGTCTCCATTGAATTATTTCCTTCGAATTTTGCGCAGATTTGGCGTTGGGGACCTTTTGGATTGAGAAGAATAAGTTGCATGAATAAAATTGAGTAAATTGTGATATTTTGTGATCAACTAAGGGCATCAATAAGTCTCGATTGAATTATTTCCTTCCAATTGTGGCCAGATTTAGGGGTGGGAACCTTCTTAATCGAGAATAATAATTTTTATGAATGAAATTGACCAAATTGTGATGTTTTGTGATCAAATAAGGGTATCGACAGGTCTCTATTGAATTATTTCTTTCGAATTGTGGCCATATTTAGGGTTGGAAACCTTCTTAATCAAGAAGAATAAGTTTTATGAATCAAATTGACTAAATTGTGATATTTTGTGATCAACTGAGGCCATCAATAAGTCTCCATTGAATTATTTCATTCGAATTATGGCCAGATTTAGATGTAGAAACCTTCTTAATCAAGAAGAATAAGTTACATGAATTAAATTGACTAAATTGTGATATTTTGTGATTAACTAAGTCCATCAATAAGTCTCGATTGATCATTCTATTCGAATTTTGGCAAGATTTAGGGGTAAGGAACCTTCTTAATTGAAAAAAATAAGTTTCATGAATCAAATTGACTAAATTGTGATATTTTGTGATCAATTAAGGGCATTCATCACTCTTTATTGAATTATTTCCTTCGAATTGTGGCCAAATTTAGTGTTGGGAACTTTCTTAATCGAAAACAATAGGTTTCATGAATTACTTTGATTAAATTGTGATGTTTTGTGATCAATAAGTTTCCATTGAATTATTTCATTCAAATTTTGGCCAGATTTAGGGATTTGAACCTTGTTAATCAAGAAGAATAAGTTTCATGAATCAAATTGACTAAATTGTGATATTTTGTGATCAACTAAGCGCATTCATAAGTCTTTATTGAATTATTTCCTTCGAATTGTGGTCGTATTTAGGGGTGGAAATCTTCTTAATCAAGAAGAATAATTTGCATGAATTAAATTGACTAAATTGTGATGTTTTGTGATCAACTAAGGCCATCAATAAGTCTCCATTGAATTATTTCATTCAAATTTTGGCGAAATTTAGGGATGGGAACCTTCTTAATCAAGAAGAATAAGTTTCATGAATCAAATTGACTAAATTGTGATATTTTGTGATCACCTAAGAGCATCAATAAGTCTCGATTTTTGATTCCAGTCGAAATGTAGCCAGATTTAGGGATGGGAACCTTCTTAATTCATAAGAATAAGTTGCATGAATCAAATTGACTAAATTGTGATATTTTGTGATCAACTAAGGCCATCAATAAGTCTCGATTTTTGATTCCATTCGAATTGTTGCCATATTTAGGTGGTAGAAACCTTCTCAATCAAGAAGAATAATTTTCATAAACCAAATTAACCAAATTGTGATATTTTGTGATCACCTAAGAGCATCAATAAGTCTCGATTTTTGATTCCAGTCGAAATGTAGCCAGATTTAGGGATGAGAACCTTCTTAATTCATAAGAATAAGTTGCATGAATCAAATTGACTAAATTGTGATATTTTGTGATCAACTAAGGCCATCAATAAGTCTCGATTTTTGATTCCATTCGAATTGTTGCCATATTTAGGTGGTAGAAACCTTCTCAATCAAGAAGAATAATTTTCATAAACCAAATTAACCAAATTGTGATATTTTGTGATCAACTAAGGCCATCAATAAGTCTCGATTTTTGATTCTATTCGAATTGTTGCCATATTTAGGTGGTAGAAACCTTCTCAATCAAGAAGAATAATTTTCATAAACCAAATTAACCAAATTGTGATATTTTGTGATCACCTAAGAGCATCAATAAGTCTCGATTTTTGATTCCATTCGAATTGTTGCCATATTTAGGTGGTAGAAACCTTCTCAATCAAGAAGAATAATTTTCATAAACCAAATTAACCAAATTGTGATATTTTGTGATCATCTAAGGCCATCAATAAGTCTCGATTTTTGATTCCAGTCGAATTGTTGCCATATTTAGGTGGTAGAAACCTTCTCAATCAAGAAGAATAATTTTCATAAACCAAATTAACCAAATTGTGATATTTTGTGATCACCCAAAACCATCCATACATCTCCATCGAATCATTCCATTCAAATTGCAATTTCCAACGATCAATAAATATAGAATCCCGTACAATTAATTCAATCAACATGTCAAATCAACGATTTTTATCACATAATAGTTCCAAACGCCTGTCGATTCTGTTTGTCATTTTATCTGATAAAAATGCAACGATATGCCAATTAAGATAAGAACGGTTCGTATCGTCACTATCATTCAATTTTGAGACGTAGTTTATCGTGACTGTTATGCATGTTATGCACCTATTCATGATAATGTTCGTTGCGTATGCAGCACATACTAATCTCTCAGGTTTGTACAATAGGATCGTTTAACACAAATGCTTGCAAGAATTCATTTTATACCTTCCTAACTTATAAACAATCTCAACAGATCCTTCTTTTAATCCACCATCTTTAAAACTCTTTTTTCCACACATTTTCTCTATTCAATATTAATTATAACAAAATAACAAAATAAACACAACTCATTTTAAGTAGAAAATTATCTAAAATGCTACTAATGTTCATAACAATTACATTTTTAGCTGACAAATCTTATAAACAATCTCAACTCATCCTTCTTTTAATCCACCATCTTTAAAACTCCTTTTTCCACACATTTTCTCTATTCAATATTAATTATAACAAAATAACAAAATAAACACAACACATTTTAAGTAGAAAATTATCTAAAATGCTACTAATGTTCATAATAATTACATTTTTAGCTGACAAATCTTATAAACATTCTCAACTCATCCTTCTTTTAATCCACCATCTTTAAAACTCCTTTTTCGACACATTTTCTCTATTCAATATTAATTATAACAAAATAACAAAATAAACACAACTCATTTTAAGTAGAAAATTATCTAAAATGCTACTAATGTTCATAACAATTACATTTCTAGCCGACAAATCAATTTTTACAGCAAAAAACTGTTAATTTATTTTTCACAATTCAATATTTATTCAAGAAAAAGAAAACTAGTTTATTAATTATTAAATTCGTGGAAATAGAATTAAAAGAATTCCTATTGAGAACACTTTCAATCTCAAAAACTTATTTTTTGAATATAAATTACCAAAAAAAATTAATTTTGTGTTCTGTCAGTTGCATTTTTTGATTGTCAAATAATTCATAGAATGAAACGTAATTGAATCGAGTTTTCTGTGACGACAGTTCCCCTGCTCGCCGCTAGAGGGCTACGCGCGCTGAGTTCTCTCGCAAGCGGTCGCCTGACGCTTCAGTTTTCACATAAAAACGTTCCTCGATTGATTGTTCAACATCCAGGCGCCTAACACAGACGCTTCTAACTTCCTGCGATTATCAAACGCCAAGTTCGTTAGCAGAATGTTTATTACATCACGTAACAAATACACTGTGCTCATCAGCGATCAGCGTGATGCAACATTTCCGTCAATTGTCCGTCGTTGATATTTGGCGACCATCCACGTCGAACGCAGACACATTAGGTCATGCATTGGTCTCGAAAATAAAACGCATTTTGCAAACCAGTAAAGTGAAAAATAAGTGGAAATATTCGTAAACAAATTCGTGTAAAAAGAATGGTACGAAGGTCTGTTTTAATGATAATAATTAAACGATAAACACGATATTGTTTGCATTTTCGAACAGTGACGCATAATTTACACTAGTTTTTAAGACACTATCTTTTCTGGTGATTTTTTTGCTAGTATTTTGGTTTGCACGAATGGAACATGTCTGGGTAAATATTGACAGGCGATTTGGCGGTGAAACGTTTGACATTTAAATAATCTTGGCCCATGCAACGCTGCACGTGCAAGAAACGTGTAGGAGCTAGTTGCCTAATGCGTATCAGTCGCCTAAATCGTAGCTGTTTTGCTTTTTTATTATTACACTGATCGTGAATATAAGTACCGAAGAATACGAGATAGAAACGAGAGATAAACATTGTGGTTGTGAAAAAGATTTTGTTGGGGGATTCTGGGGGCCAAAATAAGACGAAAATGAAGAATAGTAATTTGTTGATTAGGGCTTCGTTTAGAAGTTATTAACAATTGTAACAGTAGTGGCGCCATAGTGACTCTCAGGCTGCGCCAACGCAGTTGCAATTGTTAATAACTTTTAAACGAAGCCTCAATCGACAAAATGTTATTCTTCATTTTCGTCTTATTTTGGCCTCTAGAATCTACCATTAAAATTTTTCCCTGAACACCCTGTATAGGGACAATTTTTTGGAAGATTCTAGGAGATAAAAAATGGGGAAATTTTAATGGGGGATTCTAGGGGCCAAAATAAGACGAAAATGAAGAATAGCAATTTGTTGATGGAGGCTTCGTTAAAAAGTTATAGAAACATTTCCGACCACACAGTATATTTTCAGTAAAGAATTTTTTTCTCGAAAGTGGGTAGGATTTCGGGGGTATGTGTGCTCAACAAAAATGATTGTAATTGGCCCCTGCAACCGAAAATAATTTTTCCAGAACGATTCGAAATTTTTTTTTTCACCGAAAAAGGCACTGTCGATTTTTCTTAAAAGTTTGTTTTTCATTTTTAATAAATTTGTTTGACGCTGTATAGAAAAATTGTCTAATACTTTTTTGTAGGCACCCATGGACTATGTTTCAGAAAAAAATTTCAATGCGATACTTTTATTATTGTAGGAGATATGGCTGTTTGAAAATTGGACCATTTTTATGGGGTTTTTCTAACATTACGGGGTGAAGGACCAACTTTTCGAATATTTTTAGACTTTCTACTTATTCTACACTAAAATACGCGTTGTTTGGCTTTTTGAACATTAAAATCGTCCAAACCGTTCAGAAGTTATGCCATTTTAAAGATTCAAATGAAATTTTAGGGAACCATTTTTGATATCACATTACATTTTCGGTAAGGAATTTTTTTCTCGGAAATGGTTAGGATTTCAAGGTTATGTGTAATGACCAAAAATGATTATAATTGACCCCTACAGCCAACAGTATTTTTTTTAGAACAATTTGAAATTTTTTAATTTTGTCGAAAAAAGGCACCTACTCACCATCGATTTTTCTTAATAATTAGTTTTTGATTTTTAATGATTTCCCTTGACGTCCTACAGAAAAGTTGTCTAATACTTTTTTGTAGATACCTATATGCTCTACTTCAGAAAAAAGTTTCATTGAAATATATTCACTATTGTAGGAGTTATGGCCGTTTGAAAATTGGACCATTTTTATGGGGTTTTTCTAACATTACGGGGTGAAGGGACAACTTTTCGAATATTTTTAGAATTTCTACATATTCTGCACTAAAATACGCGGCGTTTGGTTTTTCGAACATTAAAATCGTCCAAACCGTTCAGAAGTTATGCCATTTTAAAGATTCAAATGAAATTTTAGGGAACCATTTTTGATATCACATTACATTTTCAGTATGGAATTTTTTTCTCGAAAATGGTTAGGATTTCGAGGTTATGTGTAATGACCAAAAATGATTATAATTGACCCCTACAGCCAACAGTATTTTTTTTAGAACAATTTGAAATTTTTTAGTTTTGTCGAAAAAAGGCACCTACTCTCCATCGATTTTTCTTAATAATTAGTTTCTGATTTTTAATAATTTCCCTTGACATCCTACAGAAAAGTTGTCTAATACTTTTTTGTAGATACCCATGAGCTCTAATTCAAAAAAAAGTTTCATTGAAATATATTCACTATTGTAGGAGTTATGGCCGTTTGAAAATTGGACCATTTTTATAGGGTTTTTCTAACATTACGGGGTGAAGGGACAAGTTTTCGAATATTTTTAGAATTTCTACTTATTCTACACTAAAATACGCGTTGTTTGGCTTTTTGAACATTAAAATCGTCCAAACCGTTCAGAAGTTATGCCATTTTAAAGATTCAAATGAAATTTTAGGGAACCATTTTTGATATCACATTACATTTTCAGTAAGGAATTTTTTTCTCGAAAATGGTTAGGATTTCGAGGGTATGTCTAATGACCAAAACTGATTGCAATTAACTCCTTCAACTAACAATAATTTTTTTAGAACGATTTGAAATTTTTTTTCTCAAATAATTAACTTTTTATTCATTTTAAATTAATTTCCATAGTAAAATGGTAATTTCTTTGCTATTGTATTCTAATTTACTCAATCTGGGAATTTGTATTTTTCTCACAGTTTTTGGAGGACTCAAATAATTCATTTTAAATTAATTTCCATAGTAAAATGGCAGCAATTTCTTTGCTATTGTATTCTAATTTACTCAATCTGGGAATTTGTATTTTTCTCACAGTGTTTAGAGGACTCAAATAATTCATTTTAAATTAATTTCCATAGTAAAATGGCAGTAATTTCTTTGCTATTCTATTCTAATTTACTCAATCTGGGAATTTGTATTTTTCTCACAGTGTTTAGAGGACTCAAATAATTCATTTTAAATTAATTTCCATAGTAAAATGGCAGTAATTTCTTTGCTATTGTATTCTAATTTACTCAATCTGGGAATTTGTATTTTTCTCACAGTGTTTAGAGGACTCAAATAATTCATTTTAAATTAGTTTCCATAGTAAAATGGCAGTAATTTCTTTGCTATTGTATTCTAATTTACTCAATCTGGGAATTTGTATTTTTCTCACAGTTTTTGGAGGACTCAAATAATTCATTTTAAATTAATTTCCATAGTAAAATGGCAGTAATTTCTTTGCTATTGTATTCTAATTTACTCAATCTGGGAATTTGTATTTTTCTCACAGTTTTTAGAGGACTCAAATAATTCATTTTAAATTAATTTCCATAGTAAAATGGCAGTAATTTCTTTGCTATTGTATTCTAATTTACTCAATCTGGGAATTTGTATTTTTCTCACAGTTTTTGGAGGACTCAAATAATTCATTTTAAATTAGTATCCATAGTAAAATGGCAGTAATTTCTTTGCTATTATATTCTAATTTACTCAATCTTGGAATTTGTATTTTTCTCACAGTTTTTGGAGGACTCAAATAATTCATTTTAAATTAGTTTCCATAGTAAAATGGCAGCAATTTCTTTGCTATTGTATTCTAATTTACTCAATCTGGGAATTTGTATTTTTCTCACAGTGTTTAGAGCACTCAAATAATTCATTTTAAATTAATTTCCATAGTAAAATGGCAGTAATTTCTTTGCTATTGTATTCTAATTTACTCAATCTGGGAATTTGTATTTTTCTCACAGTTTTTAGAGGACTCAAATAATTCATTTTAAATTAATTTCCATAGTAAAATGGCAGTAATTTCTTTGCTATTGTATTCTAATTTACTCAATCTGGGAATTCGTATTTTTCTCACAGTTTTTGGAGGACTCAAATAATTCATTTTAAATTAATTTCCATAGTAAAATGGCAGTAATTGTATTCTAATGTATCCAATTTGAAATTAGTACTTTTTTCACAGTTTTTAAACGCGTTCAGTCTTTGTTGTTGCGAAGGAACTCGAGTACACTTTCCTCTAACGCTATGGGAACGAGGGAAAGATAGACTGGTCGTCTGTATTTTATCACTGACCGATCCAATTGCTCGATATAGGCATTTCATCAGTTGTGGAACGCTTTACGAGCGGAATACCAGAACGTAATCGCCTGGTCAACGCCTGTTTTGCGTTCATTTTTATCAGTCACGAACCGACCTGATTGCGTCACTCGTCACATCCCGAGGACAACGGTCATAGAAATCTTCCTCGCGCCATGGATAGCTCAAATACGAGATAAAATCGAAAAATAGACGCTGAGTACCCAACAACTAACGACGAAGAACTAGCTGAGAATTCAAAGTTAAGAAACGCGACTCACATTTATAGAAATCGAGACCAAATGAATACAGTGTTCGACCATTCCTGGGAAAAATTATAATGGGGGATTCTAGAGCCCAAAATAAGACGAAAATTAAGAATAATTTGATGATCGAGGCTTCGTTAAAAAGTTATTGACAATTAAATTTAAAAATTTCAATTCGTTCTGAAAAAAATATTGTTAGCTGTGGGGGGCATTTACAATCATTTTTGGTCATTACACGTACCCTTGAAATCTTACCCCCTTTCTGGAAAAAAATTCAAGAAAGTAGTGAAATTTTTAGACGAAATTAAAAAATTTCAAATCGATTTGGAAAAATTATTGTTATTTGAAGGGGTTAATTGCAATCATTTTTGGTCATTAGACGTACCCTCAAAATCCTACCCCCTTTCTGGAAAAAAATTCGAGAAAGTACAGAAATTTATAGACGAAATTAAAAAATTTCAAATCGATTTAGAAAAATTATTGTTATTTGAAGGGGTTAATTGCAATCATTTTTGGTCATTAGACACACCCTCAAAATCCTACCCCCTTTCTGGAAAAAAATTCAAGAAAGTAGTGAAATTTTTAGACGAAATTAAAAAATTTCAAATCGATTTGGAAAAATTATTGTTATTTGAAGAGGATAATTGCAATCATTTTTGGTCATTAGACGTACCCTCAAAATCCTACCCCCTTTCTGGAAAAAAATTCGAGAATGTAGTGAAATTTTTAGACGAAATTAAAAAATTTCAAATCGATTTGGAAAAATTATTTTTATTTGAAGGGGTTAATTGCAATCATTTTTGGTCATTAGACGTACCCTCAAAATCCTACCCCCTTTCTGGAAAAAAATTCGAGAAAGTACAGAAATTTATAGACGAAATTAAAAAACTTCAAATCGTCCTAAAAAAATTATTGTTATTTGAAGGGGTTAATTGCAATCATTTTTGGTCATTAGACATACCCTCGAAATCCTACCCCCTTTCTGGAAAAAAATTCGAGAAAGTACAGAAATTTATAGACGAAATTAAAAAATTTCCAATCGTCTTAAAAAAATTATTGTTATTTGAAGGGGTTAATTGCAATCATTTTTGGTCATTAGACACACCCTCAAAATCCTACCCCTTTTCTGGAAAAAAATTCGAGAAAGTACAGAAATTTATAGACGAAATTAAAAAATTTCAAATCAAACTAAAAAAAATACTGTTATTTGAAGGGGTTAATTGCAATCATTTTTGGTCATTAGACACACCCTCAAAATCCTACCCCCTTTCTGGAAAAAAATTCGAGAAAGTACAGAAATTTATAGACGAAATTAAAAAATTTCAAATCAAACTAAAAAAATTATTGTTATTTGAAGGGGTTAATTGCAATCATTTTTGGTCATTAGACACACCCTCAAAATCCTACCCCCTTTCTGGAAAAAAATTCGAGAAAGTACAGAAATTTATAGACGAAATTAAAAAATTTCAAATTATACTAAAAAAATTATTGTTAGTTGAAGGGGTTAATTGCAATCATTTTTGGTCGTTAGACATACCCCTGAAATCCCAAGCATTTTCAAGAAAAAAATTCCTTACTGAAAATCTAATTGCCTAAATTTTTGAAAAAAAAAAGAAATTTCAAATCGTTCTGGAAAAATTATTAGTTCCATTCTCACCGATGAAGTCACATCTGAAGTATTTTTCGCTCACGACTGCCTACTTATAACCGAGCACCGAGAAATTAGTCTCGTTCATTTTTTGTAATCATTTTCGCATTAATATTTCAAGGTTCGACGCGATAATTGCAGTTTCCTGTTGCTCTCGAGCAAAGTAACGCTTCTCGCGCGATTTCTTGATATATCCAGTTTGAACAAATTTTTATTGGGTCGCGTCGTAATAAAACAGGGACAGTTGCTTATCAATGTCTCGTGTGCTTGTCAATGTTACGAAATCTAATAATTTAAAGTCCTGGGAAAAATTTTAGAAGCCAAAATAAGACGAAAATGAAGAATATCAATTTGTCGATGGAGGCTTCGTTACAAAGTTATTAACAATTGAATCTCTAGTGGCGCGATGGGGGCTCTCAGGTTGCGCCACTGCAGTTTCAACTGTTAATAACTTTTAAACGAAGCCTCAAACAACAAAATGTTATTCTTCATTTTCGTCTTATTTTGGCCCCCAGAATCTCCCTTCAAAATTTCCCCAGGTTCTGCCAATCACTATACAGAATAACACAATTCTCACCCAGAAACCTATTTCACCCATTTACGAATTGAAATTTCTTTGAAACAAGAAAATTAACCAAACGATCCATAAATTGCAAGTTTTAGATTCTTCGAAATTGAATTATTGCTATAACGTAGGAATTAATTTTACGTTTACGAAATAAATTTGGCGCCAATAATTCAATCGAGTGTTTAATTTCTCAGATTCGATGGGTTTCATTCGTTATATTTATACAGATTTGTATTGCGTCGCAGTAGAGTGTGTGATTTTGTAAGAATCGGAAGAATCTCGATGCTCGACGAGTGTCGAGTCTTATCAAGCACTTAACACGTTCGTATTTTCGAGTTCGCGCCATTTTAAAACTCGTATTTATCCGTTTAATTCTCTCGAAACGTTTATCAAACACTCGAGACCAAAATAAGTCGAAAATAAAGAATAACATTTTGTCGATGGAGGCTTCGTTACAAAATTATTAACAATTGAATCTCTAGTGGCGCGGTGGGGGCTCTCAGGTTGCGCCACAGCAGTTTCAACTGTTAATAACTTTTAAACGAAGCCTCAAACAACAAAATGTTATTCTTCATTTTCGTCTTATTTTGGCCCCCAGAATCTCCCTTCAAAATTTCTCCAGGTTCTGCCAAACACAATACAGAATAACACAATTCTCACCCAGAAACCTGTTTCACCCATTTACAAATTGAAATTTCTTTGAAACAAGAAAATTAACCAAACGATCCATAAATTGCAAGTTTTAGATTCTTCGAAACTGAATTATTGCCATAACGTAAGAATCAATTTTACGTTTACGAAATAAATTTGGCGCCAATAATTCAATCGAGTGTTTAATTTCTCAGATTCGATGGGTTTCATTCGTTATATTTATACAGATTTGTATTGCGTCGCAGTAGAGTGTGTGATTTTGTAAGAATCGGAAGAATCTCGATGTTCGACGAGTGTCGAGTCTTATCAAGCACTTAACACGTTCGTATTTTCGAGTTCGCGCCATTTTAAAACTCGTATTTATCCGTTTAATTCTCTCGAAACGTTTATCAAACACTCGAGACCAAAATAAGTCGAAAATAAAGAATAACATTTTGTCGATGGAGGGTTCGTTACAAAGTTATTAACAATTGAATCTCTAGTGGCGCGGTGGGGGCTCTCAGGTTGCGCCACAGCAGTTTCAACTGTTAATAACTTTTAAACGAAGCCTCAAACAACAAAATGTTATTCTTCATTTTCGTCTTATTTTGGCCCCCAGAATCTCCCTTCAAAATTTCCCCAGGTTCTGCCAAACACTATACAGAATAACACAATTCTCACCCAGAAACCTATTTCACCCATTTACAAATTGAAATTTCTTTGAAACAAGAAAATTAACCAAACGATCCATAAATTGCAAGTTTTAGATTCTTCGAAATTGAATTATTGCCATAACGTAAGAATTAATTTTACGTTTACGAAATAAATTTGGCGCCAATAATTCAATCGAGTGTTTAATTTCTCAGATTCGATGGGTTTCATTCGTTATATTTATACAGATTTGTATTTCGTCGCAGTAGAGTGTGTGATTTTGTAAGAATCGGAAGAATCTCGATGGTCGACGAGTGTCGAGTCTTATCAAGCACTTAACACGTTCGTATTTTCGAGTTCGCGCCATTTTAAAACTCGCATTTATCCGTTTAATTCTCTCGAAACGTTTATCAAACACTCGAGACCAAAATAAGTCGAAAATAAAGAATAACATTTTGTCGATGGAGGCTTCGTTACAAAGTTATTAACAATTGAATCTCTAGTTGCGCGATGGGGGCTCTCAGGTTGCGCCACAGCAGTTTCAACTGTTAATAACTTTTAAACGAAGCCTCAAACAACAAAATGTTATTCTTCATTTTCGTCTTATTTTGGTCCCCAGAATCTCCCTTCAAAATTTCCCCAGGTTCTGCCAATCACTATACAGAATAACACAATTCTCACCCAGAAACCTATTTCACCCATTTACGAATTGAAATTTCTTTGAAACAAGAAAATTAACCAAACGATCCATAAATTGCAAGTTTTAGATTCTTCGAAATTGAATTATTGCCATAACGTAAGAATCAATTTTACGTTTACGAAATAAATTTGGCGCCAATAATTCAATCGAGTGTTTAATTTCTCAGATTCGATGGGTTTCATTCGTTATATTTATACAGATTTGTATTTCGTCGCAGTAGAGTGTGTGATTTTGTAAGAATCGGAAGAATCTCGATGCTCGACGAGTGTCGAGTCTTATCAAGCACTTAACACGTTCGTATTTTCGAGTTCGCGCCATTTTAAAACTCGCATTTATCCGTTTAATTCTCTCGAAACGTTTATCAAACACTCGTACTCGCCAATAATCAATGTAAACATTTTAACGACTATATATAGGGTGTTTCTTAAACGGCGTATTAACCGAGTACGTGGCACGGTTCCTGATCTTAAAATAACACGATTTTCTAAAAGTGTATCTATTGGTATATTGCTTTCGATGCTTTCTATACTCTCTGCAATGTTTGAGGTCTTATTTTACTTCGAATTTAGTTTGCAACAATGATACAATCGAATTAAAATAGCTTTGAAATAGTTTTAAGATTGTTTATTTCTATCGGAAGGAGAAAATGGAGGCGTGAATATTAGAAATAGATTGTTCAGTAATTTTGTGTGTGTTTTTATTATTGATTTTGAATTGAAAGAAAATTTATTATAATTATAATTGTAATTGAAATTTAAAAATGTTAATACACTTGAAGAATAATAATATTAATGCAAAATGCATTATTTTATTATTAATTTTGAATTGAAATTGAATTTATTGTGCACTGATAATTAGAATTGTTTTGAATTTGAAAATATTAATTGAAATCGATTGTAAAAAAATAATATTAAGACAATATAACTTATTTTATTGTTAATTTTGAATTGAAATAGAATTTATTATAATTATAATTGTAATTGAAATTTAAAAATGTTAATACACTCGAAGAAAAATAATATTAATGCAAAATGAATTATTTTATTATTAATTTTGAATTGAAATTGAATTTATTGTGCACTGACAATTAGAATTGTTTTGAATTTGAAAATTTTTATTGAAATAGGTTGAAAAAAAATAATGTTTTGGCAAAGTAGATTGTTTTTATTGTTAATTTTGAATTGAAATTGAATTTATTATAATTATAATTGTAATTGAAATTTAAAAATGTTAATACACTTAAAGAAAAATAATATTAAAGCAAAATAGATTATTTTTATTATTAATTTTGAGTTAAAATAAAGTTTATTGTACACTAATAATTATAATTGCTTTAAATTTAAAAATGTTAATTAAAATTGATTGAAAAAAAATAATATTAAGACAATATAACTTATTTTATTGTTAATTTTGAATTAAAATAGAATTTATTATAATTATAATTGTAATTGAAATTTAAAAATGTTAATACACATGAAGAAAAATAATATTAAAGCAAAATAGATTATTTTTATTATTAATTTTGAATTAAAATAAAGTTTATTGTACACTAATAATTATAATTGCTTTAAATTTAAAAATATTAATTGAAATCGATTGTAAAAAAATAATATAAAGACAATATAACTTATTTTATTGTTAATTTTGAATTGAAATAGAATTTATTATAATTATAATTGTAATTGAAATTTAAAAATGTTATTACACTCGAAGAAAAATAATGTTTAGGCAAAGTAGATTGTTTTTATTATTAATTTTGAATTGAAATTGAATTTATTGTACACTAATAATTATAATTATTTTGAATTTCAAATTTTCATTGAATATTTCTTGATGAAAAATAATATTTAGGCAAAATAGATTATTTTTATTGTTAATTTTGAATTAAAATAGAATTTATTATAATTATAATTATAATTAAAGTTTAAAAATGTTAATACACTTGATGAAAAATAATATTAAAGCAAAATGAATTATTTTATTATTAATTTTGAATTGAAATTGAATTTATTGTGCACTAATAATTATAATTGCTTTAAATTTAAAAATAATAATTGAAATCGGTCGAAGAACAATAATTTTAAGGCAAAATGAATTATTTTATTATTAATTTTGAGTTAAAATAGAATTTATTGTACACTATTAATTATAATTGTTTAAAATTTAAAAATAATAATTGAAAAAGGTTGTAAAAAAATAATATTAAGACAATATAACTTATTTTATTGTTAATTTTGAATTGAAATAGAATTTATTATAATTATAATTGTAATTGAAATTTAAAAATGTTAATACACATGAAGAAAAATAATATTAAAGCAAAATAGATTATTTTTATTATTAATTTTGAATTAAAATAAAGTTTATTGTACACTAATAATTATAATTGCTTTAAATTTAAAAATGTTAATTGAAATCGATTGTAAAAAAATAATATTAAGACAATATAACTTATTTTATTGTTAATTTTGAATTGAAATAGAATTTATTATAATTATAATTGTAATTGAAATTTAAAAATGTTAATACACTTGAAGAATAATAATATTAATGCAAAATGCATTATTTTATTATTAATTTTGAATTGAAATTGAATTTATTGTGCACTGATAATTATAATTGTTTTGAATTTGAAAATATTAATTGAAATCGATTGTAAAAAAATAATATTAAGACAATATAACTTATTTTATTGTTAATTTTGAATTGAAATAGAATTTATTATAATTATAATTGTAATTGAAATTTAAAAATGTTAATACACTCGAAGAAAAATAATATTAATGCAAAATGAATTATTTTAATATTAATTTTGAATTGAAATTGAATTTATTGTACACTAATAATTATAATTGTTTAAAATTTAAAAATATTAATTGAAAAAGGTTGAAAAAAAATAATATTTTGGCAAAGTAGATTGTTTTTATTGTTAATTTTGAATTGAAATAGAATTTATTATAATTATAATTGTAATTGAAATTTAAAAATGTTAATACACTTGAAGAAAAATAATATTAAAGCAATATAAATTATTTTTATTATTAATTTTGAATTGAAATAGAATTTATTGTGCACTGATAATTATAATTATTTTGAATTTGAAAATTTTCATTGAATATTTCTTGAAGAAAAATAATATTTAGGCAAAATAGATTATTTTTATTGTTAATTTTGAATTAAAATAGAATTTATTATAATTATAATTATAATTAAAGTTAAAAAATGTTAATACACTTGAAGAAAAATAATATTAAAGCAATATAAATTATTTTTATTATTAATTTTGAATTGAAATTGAATTTATTGTGCACTAATAATTATAATTGCTTCAAATTTAAAAATGTTAATTGAAATCGGTTGAAAAAAAATAATTTTTAGGCAAAATGAATTATTTTATTATTAATTTTGAATTGAAATTGAATTTATTTTACACTAATAATTATAATTGCTTTAAATTTAAAAATAATAATTGAAAAAGGTTGAAAAAAAATAATGTTTAGATCTAATGAATTATTTTATTGTTAATCTTGAATTAAAATAGAATTTATTATAATTATAATTATAATTAAAGTTTAAAAATGTTAATACACTTGAGGAAAAACAATGTTAAGTCAAAATAAATTACTTTATTATTAATTTCGAATTAAAATAAAATTAAATATCGTTTGTATTAGTATATCAATAATTATAATTATAATTAAAATTTAAAAATGTTAATACACTTGAAGAAACATAATATTAATGCAAAAATAATTACTTTATTATTGATTTTAAATTAAAATAAAATTAAATATCGTATGTATTTGTTTATAAATATAATTATTTCGTACTTTTCAGCCCAAAATACGAAATAAAAAAAAAAAACTATTTATATCAGAGGAGAAACGTTGATTGATGCGACTCTTAATTCAACGACGAAGCTATGCGTCCTTTTATATAGATTAGTTTTATTCCAAGCATTGCATCATCGGTATTTTGAACTTCTATTTTATTACCGACTGAGTATTTTAAGATTTGTTCGTCAAATTTTATTAATCAAATCGAAATACATTAATTTTAATTTAATGGGTCATTTAGGGCTATCTAAAACATTTCGAAACCTACTTAACCTATTTGCGATAAGTGGCGTGAATTACTATGAAGTGAGGTTATGTTATTATCTACACGATAATTACAGTTCATAACTAGGCTATTAATTATAAATTAAACTGTTATTTCAAACGAAAGAAAATGTTTTGTTTGTAACTCTTCGACTGCCACGCCATCTACACTATATGGGTGCTAGGGAATTTTGCATTATGAAACTAGGGAAATTCATTCTTACGTTGAGATGTCGAAAAGAAAAGAAATTTGGTTAAAATTTGTGAGTTTAGCAAAAATAAGTTTTAGGTTATGCAATTTTGATTTGGATTTGTGAACTTTAGCAAAATTACAAAAATAAGAATCGAAACTCTTGGATTTTCTAAGCAGATTTTCAAAACACAGTTTTTATTAATTGAGAAATTAAACTGTTATTTCAAACGAAAGAAAATGCTTTGTTTGTAACTCTTCGACTGCCACGCCATCTACACTATATGGGTGCTAGGGAATTTTGCATTATGAAACTAGGGAAATTAATTCTTACGTTGAGATGTCGAAAATAAAAGAAATTTGGTTAAAATTTGTGAGTTTAGCAAAAATAAGTTTTAGGTTATGCAATTTTGATTTGGATTTGTGAACTTTAGCAAAATTACAAAAATAAGAATCGAAACTCTTGGATTTTCTAAGCAGATTTTCAAAACACAGTTTTTATTAATTGAGAAATTAAACTGTTATTTCAAACGAAAGAAAATGCTTTGTTTGTAACTCTTCGACTGCCACGCCATCTACACTATATGGGTGCTAGGGAATTTTGCATTAAGAAACTAGGGAAATTCATTCTTACGTTGATATGTCGAAAATAAAAGAAATTTGGTTAAAATTTGTGAGTTTAGCAAAAATAAGTTTTAGGTTATGCAATTTTGATTTGGATTTGTGAATTTTAGCAAAATTGCAAAAATAAGTATCGAAACTTTTGGATTTTCTAAGCAGATTTTCAAAACACAGTTTTTATTAATTGAGAAATTAAACTGTTATTTCAAACGAAAGAAAATGCTTTGTTTGTAACTCTTCGACTGCCACGCCATCTACACTATATGGGTGCTAGGGATTTTTGCATTAAGAAACTAGGGAAATTAATTCTTACGTTGATATGTCGAAAATAAAAGAAATTTGCATAGAATTTGTGAGTTTAATACAGTTTTCTAATAAATACTAATCATTGTTTGGTGTTCCAACCCCAAAATACATAAAAATTTACTATATTTCCCTAACAATACACTTCTACCAACCGAACAGACCGGGTCACGCGTGCCAACATGAACAAATTTTAGGTTATGTAGCTCTAATCTGGCCAAAGAATAGAAATAAATTAAAACTTTCGAAAGAAATCTATGTTTCAACAATTTTAAATTGTTTTAACGAACAAATATAAATATAAAAACAGTTTTCTAATAAATACTGATCATTGTTTGGTGTTCCAACCTCAAATACATAAAAATTTACTATATTTCCCTAACAATACACTTCTACCAACCGAACAGACCGGGTCACGCGTGCCAACATAAACAAATTATAGGTTATGTAGCTCTAATCTGGCCAAAGAGCAGAAATAAATTAAAACTTTCGAAAGAAATCTATGTTTCAACAATTTTAAATTGTTTTAACGATCAAATATAAATACGAACACAGTTTTCTAACCTCAAATTTATTAAATACTTTCGAAACATATCTCGTGACTTCCTTAACGGGAATTTATTCATTGAAAGCATTTGTAGACGTGAAGTAATTTGTTAAACGTTTATTATCTAATTTAAAAATGTATTCAAGTTATTCGTAGAAACGATCTGGTCCACGGGACGCTGAATAAATCACAATAAAGATTATCATAATTGTACCGGGAATCGTAATTCGTGTCAAGAACCATATTAAATTGGTAATTGAGTTAAATGCATAATTCGTGCACTTTGGCATCGTAATCATGCGAACGTGTACCGCTGTGGATCGAAGAATGGGCCACTAATTTATAATTGAACGCGTATTCTTCTGGTTTGACGGCGATTATTTCAATCTTTTTATTTGCTTCTATTTCCAAAGTCAATTGCTATTAAACTTCTTCCAGAGAGCATTAAATTGCTCGAGAAAATACTAATATTGTCACTGTTAATAGCTATTTGCTCGTATTTTGTTAATAAAACCATCAATTATTGTTTTTTATTAGTTTAACAATGATTTAATACTGTATAGTGCGACTTTTATGGAAATAAAAGGGGACTATGCGGGGGAAGTCCCATTTGAGTGAGTCTAGATGGCGCCACTGCATTCATCAACAGTTTTTCTGTTCTAAGGAACAACTTTTTGTTTTTGATTTTTGATAATTTTATTTGACGTCCTACAGAAAATTTGTCTAATACTTTTTTGTAGGTACATCTCTACTCTACTTCAGAAAAAAGTTTCATTCAAATATATTCACTATTATAGGAGTTATGGCTGTTTGAAAATTCGACTATTTTTATGAGGTTTTTCGAATTTTGCGATGTCAAGCATCAAGTTTTACAATATTTTTAGAATATTGCTTCTATTTCCAAAGTCAATTGCTATTAAACTTCTTCCAGAGAGCATTAAATTGCTCGAGAAAATACTAATATTGTCACTGTTAATAGCTATTTGCTCGTATTTTGTTAATAAAACCATCAATTATTGTTTTTTATTAGTTTAACAATGATTTAATGCTGTATAGTGCGACTTTTATGGAAATAAAAGGGGACTATGCGGGGGAAGTCCCATTTGAGTGAGTCTAGATGGCGCCACTGCATTCCTCAACAGTTTTTCTGTTCTAAGGAACAACTTTTTGTTTTTGATTTTTGATAATTTTATTTGACGTCCTACAGAAAATTTGTCTAATACTTTTTTGTAGGTACATCTCTACTCTACTTCAGAAAAAAGTTTCATTCAAATATATTCACTATTGTAGGAGTTATGGCTGTTTGAAAATTCGACTATTTTTATGAGGTTTTTCGAATTTTGCGATGTCAAGCATCAAGTTTTACAACATTTTTAGAATATTGCTTCTATTTCCAAAGTCAATTGCTATTAAACTTCTTCCAGAGAGCATTAAATTGCTCGAGAAAATACTAATATTGTCACTGTTAATAGCTATTTGCTCGTATTTTGTTAATAAAACCATCAATTATTGTTTTTTATTAGTTTAACAATGATTTAATACTGTATAGTGAGACTTTTATGGAAATAAAAGGGGACCATGCGGGGGAAGTCCCATTTGAGTGAGTCTAGATGGCGCCACTGCATTCATCAACAGTTTTTCTGTTCTAAGGAACAACTTTTTGTTTTTGATTTTTGATAATTTTATTTGACGTCCTACAGAAAATTTGTCTAATACTTTTTTGTAGGTACATCTCTACTCTACTTCAGAAAAAAGTTTCATTCAAATATATTCACTATCATAAGAGTTATGGCTGTTTGAAAATTCGACTATTTTTATGAGGTTTTTCTAATTTTGCGATGTCAAACATCAAGTTTTACAATATTTTTAGAATATTGCTTCTATTTCCAAAGTCAATTGCTATTAAACTTCTTCCAGAGAGCATTAAATTGCTCGAGAAAATACTAATATTGTCATTGTTAATAGCTATTTGCTCGTATTTTGTTAATAAAACCATCAATTATTGTTTTTTATTAGTTTAACAATGATTTAATACTGTATAGTGTGACTTTTATGGAAATAAAAGGGGACTATGCGGGGGAAGTCCCATTTGAGTGAGTCTAGATGGCGCCACTGCATTCCTCAACAGTTTTTCTGTTCTAAGGAACAACTTTTTGTTTTTCATTTTTCATAATTTTATTTGACGTCCTACAGAAAATTTGTCTAATACTTTTTTGTAGGTACATCTCTACTCTACTTCAGAAAAAAGTTTCATTCAAATATATTCACTATCATAACAGTTATGGCTGTTTGAAAATTGGACCATTTTTATGAGGTTTTTCGAATTTTGCGATGTCAAGCATCAAGTTTTACAATATTTTTAGAATATTGCTTTTATTTCCAAAGTCAATTGCTATTAAACTTCTTCCAGAGAGCATTAAATTGCTCGAGAAAATACTAATATTGTCATTGTTAATAGCTATTTGCTCGTATTTTGTTAATAAAACCATCAATTATTGTTTTTTATTAGTTTAACAATGATTTAATACTGTATAGTGCGACTTTTATGGAAATAAAAGGGGACCATGCGGGGGAAGTCCCATTTGAGTGAGTCTAGATGGCGCCACTGCATTCCTCAACAGTTTTTCTGTTCTAAGGAACAACTTTTTGTTTTTGATTTTTGATAATTTTATTCGACGTCCTACAGAAAATTTGTCTAATACTTTTTTGTAGGTACATCTCTACTCTACTTCAGAAAAAAGTTTCATTCAAATATATTCACTATTATAGGAGTTATGGCTGTTTGAAAATTGGACCATTTTTATGAGGTTTTTCTAATTTTGCGATGTCAAACATCAAGTTTTACAATATTTTTAGAATATTGCTTCTATTTCCAAAGTTAATTGCTATTAAACTTCTTCCAGAGAGCATTAAATTGCTCGAGAAAATACTAATATTGTCATTGTTAATAGCTATTTGCTCGTATTTTGTTAATAAAACCATCAATTATTGTTTTTTATTAGTTTAACAATGATTTAATACTGTATAGTGTGACTTTTATGGAAATAAAAGGGGACTATGCGGGGGAAGTCCCATTTGAGTGAGTCTAGATGGCGCCACTGCATTCCTCAACAGTTTTTCTGTTCTAAGGAACAACTTTTTGTTTTTGATTTTTAATAATTTTATTTGACGTCCTACAGAAAATTTGTCTAATACTTTTTTGTAGGTACATCTCTACTCTACTTCAGAAAAAAGTTTCATTCAAATATATTCACTATTATAGGAGTTATGGCTGTTTGAAAATTGGACCATTTTTATGAGGTTTTTCGAATTTTGCGATGTCAAACATCAAGTTTTACAATATTTTTAGAATATTGCTTCTATTTCCAAAGTCAATTGCTATTAAACTTCTTCCAGAGAGCATTAAATTGCTCGAGAAAATACTAATATTGTCATTGTTAATAGCTATTTGCTCGTATTTTGTTAATAAAACCATCAATTATTGTTTTTTATTAGTTTAACAATGATTTAATACTGTATAGTGCGACTTTTATGGAAATAAAAGGGGACTATGCGGGGGAAGTCCCATTTGAGTGAGTCTAGATGGCGCCACTGCATTCCTCAACAGTTTTTCTGTTCTAAGGAACAACTTTTTGTTTTTCATTTTTCATAATTTTATTTGACGTCCTACAGAAAATTTGTCTAATACTTTTTTGTAGGTACATCTCTACTCTACTTCAGAAAAAAGTTTCATTCAAATATATTCACTATTATAGGAGTTATGGCTGTTTGAAAATTCGACTATTTTTATGAGGTTTTTCGAATTTTGCGATGTCAAACATCAAGTTTTACAATATTTTTAGAATTTCTAAATATTCTACACTAAAATACACACCATTTGGCTTTTCGAACATCAAAATCGTCCAATCCGTTCAGAAGTTATGCCATCTTAAAGATTCACATAAAATTTCAGGGGAAAATTTTCGATTAGGAATTTTTTTCTCGAAACTGCGTAGGAATTCGGGGTTATGCCTAATCACCAAAAATGCTTGTAATCGACCCTTGCAACGGAAAATAATTTTTCCAAAATGATTTGAAACTTTTTTTTTCGCTGAAAAAGGGGATTACTGTCGATTTTTCTTGAAAATTAGTTTTTCATTTTTCATAATTTTATTCGACGTCCTACAGAAAACTTTTTTAATACTTTTCTGTAGGTACCCATGAGCTCTACTTTAGAAAAAAGTTTCATTCAAATATATTCACTATTATAGGAGTTATGGCTGTTTGAAAATTGGACCATTTTTATGGGTGTTCACAATTAATTATAATGTTAATTAACTAAAAAAATTCTGAAATTTTTGTCTTAATTCGATGTCCAGGAATTCGTACACTAGATAGCTAAACTTTATTCCCGAAAGACACACAGCGATTATGTATATTGTGTTATTCAAGTTCGTTTGTTTTCGAGTGGTAATAATCGGTCGAGATAACGCTTATCTCTATGTTTGATTACTTCGATCGTTCATAGCATCCTCTTAACCGGTTCTCTTCTGATTACGAGCTGGAAAACTTTTTACAATATAAATCTTTATTAGCATATTAAGATAGGTAATCAACGTTACTGACGTAACCAGAAGACAAACGATAACCGAGTCTGCATTTCGTTTTCCATGGAATCGCATTAAACATGCATCCCGCACTAATCGCGGTGATAAGACGCTTCACTGAATGCCTGACACGCTTCCACCAATGAATATCGCAATAATAATTAACAGAATTCCGCCATCAAACGCTAAACGTGACTCATTTGTCAGATTTCACTGTTTGTTTATTGCTACGCGATTAATAATTACAATTTAAGCTCCATTTTGTAGTTTGAAAGGAAAAGTGTTAATTTCTGGAATAATTGGAACACAGAATTTACTATGAAAATTGGTTCGTGGAAATAAAATTGTAAAATATTACAAAACCTAACCTCAAACCCTTAAACTTCTTAACGAAGCCTCAATCAACAAATTGCTATTCTTGATTTTCGTCTTATTTTGGCGTCCAGAATCTACCACTGCAATTTTTCCCATTTTTTAGCTCCTAGAATCTTAAAAAAAATTTTCTCCGTATAGGGTGTTAAATCAACCATGGGAAAAATTTTAATGGGGGATTCTGGAGGCCAAAATAAGACGAAAATGAAGAATACCAATTTGTCGATGGAGGCTTCGTTAAAAAGTTATTAACGTTTAAAGTTCATACGTAGCTGATCGGAGCTCCCGTTCTACAGGCGGAACTTTAAACGTTAATAACTTTTAAACAAAGCCTCTATCGACAAATTGTTATTCTTCATTTTCGTCTTATTTTGGCCTCTAGAATCCCCCGTTAAAATTTCTCCCATTAATTCCCTGCTTTTTGATATTCCTCAATCATTTACTATCATTTCTCTAGTATTATTATCAAAATTTCAATCCAAAGTATTAAATTGTCCCCTAAAATATCTATATTTACATTATTACTTAACCAAATGGAATATATTGATTGCAAAATTAATTCAAAACCAAATTTCACTAGTCCAAATTCATCGATTGCAAAATATTCTCTTATTTATGGATACAAGTAACAAAATCGATCGAGAAGAGAAATACATGTAAATTATAGACGCGAGACGTCTCGAACGAAGTCGCAATTATCGTTAATTAGCATAATCGCGACGTCGTAACGTGAAATTAGTTCGATCAACATTTCTCACAGTTCGAGTGACATTTTAACGCGCGAAACGATTCGCAGAGGAACGTGTATCATTGTTTGACTCCTCTTAAGTAATCCATGACGAGCCACGAGGAACGACACGCACGAAAATGGCGCGTGCACGCACGAAAATGGCGCGTGCACGCGTGCATCGCTGCACACGACCCAACAATTACAACCTATTTATCGTTTGATTCCGACTGGTTCACGTGCGCCATGAATCACGAGTTCACGGAATTCGAACTAATTCTATTCCCTACCCATACTCGAACGTAATAAACAATGGTGGACATAATTATTGCCACGTGATTTGGTACAATGGAGAAAAGTCGTTCGAATCAATTTGTTTAAGCAACTTGGATGTTTGGAAGGACGTAGCTCTTATAATAATGGTTACTTTTGTGTGAAAAAATTACGTCATACTCGTGAAACATTGCCAAATATATTTGCAAAATCTTATTACCGTAGAATCTACTGATTTCTAGAAAAAAATTGTCAAAAAAGGCAGAGAATTTGGCCCTCTAGATCAGAAGACTCTTTTAAGCAACTTGGATGTTTGGAAGGACGTAGCTCTTATAATAATGATTACTTTTGTGTGAAAAAATTACGTCATACTCGTGAAACATTGCCAAATATATTTGCAAAATCTTATTACCGTAGAATCTACTGATTTCTAGAAAAAAATTGACAAAAAAGGCAGAGAATTTGGCCCTCTAGATCAGAAGACTCTTTTAAGCAACTTGGATGTTTGGAAGGACGTAGCTCTTATAATAATGATTACTTTTGTGTGAAAAAATTACGTCATACTCGTGAAACATTGCCAAATATATTTGCAAAATCTTATTACCGTAGAATCTACTGATTTCTAGAAAAAAATTGACAAAAAAGGCAGAGAATTTGGCCCTCTAGATCAGAAGACTCTTTCAAGCAACTGGGATGTTTGGAAGGACGTAGCTCTTATAATAATGATTACTTTTGTATGAAAAAATTACGTCATACTCGTGAAACATTGCCAAATATATTTGCAAAATCTTATTACCGTAGAATCTACTGATTTCTAGAAAAAAATTGACAAAAAAGGCAGAGAATTTGGCCCTCTAGATCAGAAGACTCTTTTAAGCAACTTGGATGTTTGGAAGGACGTAGCTCTTATAATAATGGTTACTTTTGTGTGAAAAAATTACGTCATACTCGTGAAACATTGCCAAATATATTTGCAAAATCTTATTACCGTAGAATCTACTGATTTCTAGAAAAAAATTGTCAAAAAAGGCAAAGAATTTGGCCCTCAATTGATTAAATTACATTTACTATTAAATTATTAAACCTTAAAATTGCATTTATGAAATCTTTTACATTTTATGTTATTTATAAAGTTTTATTTTTTTCTATAGGAAAATAAAATATTAGTCGAATTGCAAAATCGAACGTATAATTTAAATTATACAAACATGAATTATCCAAAGTATTTCGAATTCCGTAATCGTCGAATTTCTTGAAAGTCATCCTTATCAAATATTATGACATGATTGCTATATCTCTCCTCAGAGACACTGATTCAAAAGTAAACAGAAGTTTGATCGCCATAATACAGGAAACAAGTCTATCAGTTATTCTGTAAATATTAATAAAATAATGTGTGTGTATATGGTTTGATTTTATTATAATTATTAAGAATTATTAAGAATTTTTCTTCAGAATAAAATTCTTATTTTATCTGCTAATAAATATCTACTATTTGTGGATGTTTTTTAATGTATTTTTTGAGAAATTTCGAGGCCAAATAAACAATCTTTGATAATTTTGTAATTTTTTAAATTAATCAATTTTGCTCATAACTATACGTAGTGTTTGGCATTTAAAATTTTAATGAGAGATTCTAGAGGCCAAAATAAGACGAAAATCAAGAATACCAATTTATTGATGGAGGCTTCGTTAAAAAGTTATTAACAATTAAATTAAAAAATTGCAAATCGTTTTGGAAAAATTATTTTCGATTGCAAGGGTTCATTATAATTATTTTTGGTCATCACACATACCCCCGAAATCCTAACCATTTTCGAGAAAAAAATTCGAGAATCTGTAAAATTTTTCGAAAAAATTAAAAAATTTCAAATTGTTCTAAAAAAATTATTTTCGATTGCAAGGGACCATTATAATCAATTTTGATGAATAGATATACCCTCGAAATCCTAACCATTTTCGAGAAAAAAATTCCTAACCAAAAATATAATTTCAGGCCAGAAACGTCACTCAAAAATTTCTTGCGTATCTTTAAAACGCCATAACTTCTGAACGGATTGGACGATTTTAATGTTCAAAAAGCCAAAAGACGCGTATTTTAATGTAGAATATCTAGAAATTGTAAAAATATTCAAAAAGTTGGTCCTTGACCCCGAAAAATAAGAAAAACTCTATAAAAATTGTCTAATATTCAAATGGCCATAACTCCTATAATAGTGAATATATTTCAATGAAACTTTTTTCTGAAATAGAGCTCATGAGTACCTAAAGAAAAGTATTAGACAACTTTTCTGTAAGACGTCGAACGAAATTACTAAAAATGAAAAACTAATTTTCAATACAAATCGACAGGGCGTAGGTGTCCAAATTTTTCGACGAAAAAAAAAATTTCAAATTGTTCTAAAAAAAATACTATTGGCTGCAGGGGTCAATTGCAATCATTTTTGGTGAAGAGTAATATTCTCGAAATCCTATCCACTTTCTAGAAAAAAATTCGAGAAGGTGTGCAATTTTCCGAAAAAATTAAAAAATTTCAAATCGTTCTAAAAAAAATACTTTCAATTTTGGGGGACATTTACAATAATTTTTTGTTATTAGACACACCCCCGAAATCTTACGCATTTCCTAGAAAAAAATTCGAGAAGGTTTGCAATTTTTCAAAACAAAATTAAAAAATTTCAAATCATTCTAAAAAAAATACTGTTGGTTTTGGGGGCAATTACAATCATATTTGGTCATTAGACATACCCCCGAAATCTTACCCATTTCCTAGAAAAAAATTCGAGAAGGTTTGCAATTTTTCAAAACAAAATTAAAAAATTTCAAATCGTTCTAAAAAAAATACTGTTGGTTTTGGGGGTCAATTACAATAATTTTTGGTCATTAGACATACCCCCGAAATCTTACGCATTTCCTAGAAAAAAATTCGAGAAGGTTTGCAATTTTTCAAAACAAAATTAAAAAATTTCAAATCGTTCTAAAAAAAATACTGTTGGTTTTGGGGGCCATTTACAATACTTTTTGGTTATTAGACACACCCCCGAAATCTTACGCATTTCCTAGAAAAAAATTCGAGAAGATGTGAAATTTTTCTATGAAAATTAAAAAATTTCAAATCGTTCTAAAAAAAATACTTTCAATTTTGGGGGTCAATTACAATCATATTTGGTCATTAGACATACCCCCGAAATCTTACGCATTTCCTAGAAAAAAATTCGAAAAGATGTGAAATTTTTCTATGAAAATTAAAAAATTTCAAATCGTTCTAAAAAAAATACTTTCAATTTTGGGGGTCAATTACAATCATATTTGGTGAACAGACACACCCCCGAAATCCTAACCATTTTCGAGAAAAAAATTCATTACTCACAGAACTTAAATTATTAATAACATTTTAACAAAGCCTCCATCAAAAAATTAGTATTCTCCATTTTCGTCTCATTTAAGCCCCCAGAATCCCCCATCAAAATATTCCCCACGCACACCCCTTCATTCAGAAAAAATCCATCATTAAACCCTCATTTAATAACAAAATTTCTTGTAATTTCAATTTATTCGTCATTAATATCAATATAATTATTAATATTTACAGATGGAAATGCATAATAGCCCCAACATGAAGAAGAGTAGCTTTCGTGGGGACGAAATGACGCTGAAGGAACCTCACAGGTAAACAGACGCCATTTTCACTGAAATTACTATTCCTATATCACAAAAAACACCATCATTTGTCTTCTAATCTAAAATCAGCCAGTAAACTGTAGAAATAACAAATTAAATTCGTCCAGAATGTTGTAAACAAACGTCACCTGGACGGTTCAGTGAGTCGCCATTTTGGAATGTCTCGTAACTGCATGTTGTGCAACTTCGACGCTGGCAATTAGAAAATTATTACCGGAACGCGAGTGTGTAATCTGCTTTAATCTGATCCTGTTCGTCTTCTTATAGTATTCCTCGTCCAATGTGGGTCAGACTGAAGAATTCTGTGTTATTAAGATCATCGATCATCGATCACACGCGAATCACGTGACATCTTCGTCGAGACGTTTGCAAATCTATTCAATTGTTTCAGCAGTCTTCCTCCATGAATTGCTTTTTAAATCGTCTAAAAATTCGTTAAGAAATTGTTTATTCCCTACTTAATTACATATTTACTATTTCTAAACAATCTTACATTTGGTTTTGTTCGAATCACTGAAGAAAAAGGAATGTTTATTTTTGTTTAATTTTGTTTCGTGGATTTTCTATTTAAAATCAATTTTTCTGTAATTTTTTTTAAATAATTCTTTCTTGGAATGTTTAAATAACTGTATTGGTGCATTGTGGGTTCGATAAAATTGAGTTTTGTAATGTCAAAAGGGGTTATACACCCCCATACACCTCCATCTTTGTTTTTAGTGGTTAATATGAAGTTTTTGGCATTTAATTTTGTGTTTAATTTTCGTTAAACTGAAACTTTGCACTGAAGAATATTGAATTTACTCTCATTGAAAAGTTTTTACTAAAAAATTCTGTATTTTTGAAATTCGCGGGCTTTTTTAGCGCCATCTCTGTCAGTAAATGCAACACTAAATATTTGAAAGTGAGACTTAAATTCAAGATTTTATGTTAGAATTGTGTTTGATTTAGGCCAGTAATTGTAAAGGACTCATTTTCATACTTAAACACGTTCATTTCTAATTTTAACAATAAATGTCCCTAGATATCTCACAACTAATAATAATTAAATAAATCTATATAATCAAGTTTGTTCGAATAATCAAGATTGTTAAATAATCAAGATTGTTAAATTGATTTAAATAATTCAAGCTGGACTCGATTTATAACCTCAAATATTTAGACATCTTTACATTTTTAATCGTCCATAAGACTGTATTATTTGTTCCAAATAAGAAACGTTTCAATATTAAGTTTCCATCGCGAAATAATCTCCAGTAATACGTTTTCGTCTAATTTTAACGATGAATGTCCCTAGGGAATTCCTAGGGAATCATATGTCCGTTCCAGCGCTACCAATTGCAGTCAGTAAAAATAACTAGCCATTTTCCCTATTATCGAATGTAACTTTCCTCTTTGACTTAAATTTAACGTAATTTTTTTTGCAAATCTATTGTTTTTCACGCGTACCAATATTTTTGTTTAAATAAAAATGGTTCCTTAACAATTCAGACACTTGAGAGAATATTTTTGCTTGATTTTTGCAAAATTTCAGATTTTTTGGACAGTATCATCAATTTTAACGATAAATGTCCCTAGATATCTCTACAAGTGTCCCCCAGAACGCCATTACACGCTACCAACCGCTCTACTCCTAGGGAATTCCCCTCATATCTTCGTTCCAGCGCTACCAACTGCGACCAGTAAAAATAACTACACATTTTACCTATTATCGAATTTAACTTTCCTCTTTGACGCAAATTTAATGTAATTTTTTAATAAAATCTATTGTTTCTCACGAGTGTCAATATTTTTGTTTAAATAAAAATAGTTCCTTAACAATTCAGACACTTGAGAGAGTATTTTTGCTTGATTTTTGCAAAATTTCAGATTTTTTGGACAGTATCATCAATTTTAACGATAAATATCCCTAGATATTTCTCCAAGTGTCCCTCAGAACGCCATTACACGCTACCAACCGCTCTATTCCTAGGGAATTCCCCTCATATCTCCGTTCCAGCGCTACCAACTGCGATCAGTAAAAATAACTACACATTTTCCCTATTATCGAATGTTGCTTTCCTCTTTGACGCAAATTTAACGTAATTGTTTAATAAAATCTATTGTTTCTCACGCGTGTCAATATTTTTGTTTAAATAAAAATGGTTCCTTAACAATTCAGACACTCGAGAGAGTATTTTTGCTTGATTTTTGCAAAATTTCAGATTTTTTGGACAGTATCATCAATTTTAACGATAAATGTCCCTAGATATCTCTTCAAGTGTCCCTCAGAACGCCATTACACGCTACCAACTGCTCTACTCCTAGGGAATTCCCCTCATATCTCCGTTCCAGCGCTACCAACTGCGACCAGTAAAAATAACTAGCCATTTTCCCTATTATTGAATGTGAAATATCGTTTTTATGATTTTTGTAATACACAATGCAAAGATGAAACTTTTTTATTTTTATTTTATTTGTTAATTAAACTTTCTCCAATAATATTTGTGAGTTTTTCGATTAAAATGAGACCAAACGCTATTTGTTTTTAATCTACTTTTAATAAAGTGTGATATTTTATGCTAAATAATTAAATTATTGTTATTTATTAAATAAACAAATGTGATCCAAATACTATCGTGTTTGGTCTCATTTTAACCAGAAAATCCTCACGAATATATTACTAAAAGTCTATTAAAACAAGTTTCACATTGTGTTATTGTTATTTATTAAATAAACAAATGTGATCCAAATACTATCGTGTTTGGTCTCATTTTAACCAGAAAATCCTCACGAATATATTACTAAAAGTCTATTAAAACAAGTTTCACATTGTGTTATTGTTATTTATTAAATAAACAAATGTGATCCAAATACTATCGTGTTTGGTCTCATTTTAACCAGCAAATCCTCACGAATATATTACTAAAACTCTATCAAAACAAGTTTCACATTGTGTCATTGTTATTTATCCTAAATTAAGTGTATTTTTAACATTTCCTTTTCTAAAAACTCAAAATTCTCCATATTTTCGAGATTTGCAATGTCCTGTGAATCCCAATATTCCAGAAATTACAAAAAACACTTAATTAAAGGTGTTTGACCCAACAAAATACCACAAATATCACAGAATATTTACTTTACAAACCAATTTTACAATTGAGATATTCAAAAATTGTTACAATTGAGTTTATTTAGAGGCAAAAGTTTTCCTTTTGGGAAGATTGCATATCCAGATCGTCGATGACCGAAATAGAAGATTCGACTAGTAATATTAAACGGATAAATTGCGAAATGGTCGCGTTTCTACCTATACACACGTGTTCCTGTTTCAATGGCGGGTGCGGAGCCAAGAGTGACGTGGCTGTTTGGCACCCAACGACGCTTCGAACCACGAAACTTCCACTCGATTTTTCACTCTAATCAATTCCTCGTAAGGTCGAAGCGATTATGCAGGCGTGCAGTGGCGTAGAATCGAATTTTCTCACTCGTTGCGTAATTAATATCGTCCACAGGGATTTATAAACAGTTCCAGATGGTTTGACACTGGATTTTTAATTGTTGTACACAGTTATTTATGGCTCTGAGATTTGTTATTGAACTTTGTGTATTTTCGAGTATTTTTAGTGATTTTTTTTTATCACTGAACTCATTTAGGGATTTAAATTGGTGATTTATTTTATTTTTTCTTGTTTAGTGGGGGGGTAAATAGTTTTTTGTTGATGGAGATGTAATTTTAAAGATTTGGAGACCTGTGAATTGATAAATAAGACAAAATAAAACGAAAATTGAGAATACCAATTTGTTGATTGAGGCTTTATTAAAAAGTTATTAACGTTTAAAGTTCCGATTGTTTTCAATTTTTTGCTAGGAAATTAGTAGGATTTTGGGGGTATGTCTAATGACCAAAAATTATTGTAAATGACCCCCAAAATTGAAAGTATTTTTTTTAGTACGATTTGAAATTTTTTAATTTTGTTTTGAAAAATTGCAAACTTTCGAGAATTTTTTTGTAGGAAATGAGTAGGATTTCGGGGATATGTCTAATGACCAAAAATTATTGTAAATGACCCCCAAAATTGAAAGTATTTTTTTTAGAACGATTTGAAATTTTTTAATTTTGTTTTGAAAAATTGCAAACCTTCTCGAATTTTTTTGTAGGAAATGAGTAGGATTTTGGGGGTATGTCTAATGACCAAAAATTATTGTAAATGACCCCCAAAACTGACAGTATTTTTTTTAGTACGATTTGAAATTTTTTAATTTTGTTTTGAAAAATTGCAAACTTTCGAGAATTTTTTTGTAGGAAATGAGTAGGATTTCGGGGGTATGTCTAATGACCAAAAATTATTGCAATTGACCCCCAAAATTGGGAGTATTTTTTTTAGAACGATTTGAAATTTTTTAATTTTGTTTTGAAAAATTGCAAACTTTCGACAATTTTTTTGTAGGAAATGAGTAGGATTTTTGGGGTATGTCTAATGACCAAAAATTATTGCAATTGACCCCCAAAATTGACGGTATTTTTTTTAGTACGATTTGAAATTTTTGAATTTTGTTTTGAAAAATTGCAAACTTTCGAGAATTTTTTTCTTGGAAATGAGTAGGATTTTGGGGGTATGTCTAATGACCAAAAATTATTGCAATTGACCCCCAAAATTGGAAGTATTTTTTTTAGAACGATTTGAAATTTTTTAATTTTGTTTTGAAAAATTGCAAACCTTCTCGAATTTTTTTCTTGGAAATGAGTAGGATTTTGGGGGTATGTCTAATGACCAAATATGATTGCAATTGACCCCCCAAACTGACAGTATTTTTTTTAGAACGATTTGAAATTTTTTAATATTTTTGGAAAAATTGCACACCTTCTCGAATTTTTTTTTCGAAAGTGGATAGGATTTCGAGAATATTACTCTTCACCAAAAATGATTGTAATTGACCCCTGCAGCCAACAGTATTTTTTTTAGAACGATTTGAAATTTTTTTTCTTCGTCGAAAAATTGGGGCACCTACCCCCTGTCGATTTTCCTTAAAAATTAGTTTTTCATTTTTAGTAATTTCGTTTGACGTCTTACAGAAAAGTTGTCTAATACTTTTTTGTAGATACTTAAGAGCTCTACTTTAGAAAATAGTTTCATTGAAATATATTCATTATTATAGGAGTTATGGCCATTTCAATATTAGACAATTTTTATAGAGTTTTTCTTATTTTGAGGGGTCAAGAATCAACTTTTTGGATATTTTTGAAATTTCTACATATTCTACACTAAAATACGCGTCGTTTGGCTTTTTGATCATTAAAATCGTCCAATCCGTTCAGAAGTTATGACCTTTTAAAGATTTGCATCAAATTTTAGGGAACCATTTTTGATCTCACATTAGATTTTCGGTAAGGAATTTTTTTCTCGAAAATGGATAGGATTTCAAGACTATGTCTAATGACCAAAACTGATTATAATTGATCCCTGCATCTGACAATAATTTTTCCAAAACAATTTGAATTTTTTTTTTTTCCATCGAAAATTTTGACACCCTTTCGAATTTTTTTCTAGGAAATGAGTAGGATTTTGGGGGTAGGTCTATTCATCAAAAATTATTGTAATCGACCCCTGCAGGCAACAGTATTTTTTTTAGAACGATTTGAAATTTTTAAATTTTGTTTTGAAAAATTGCAAACCTTCTCGATTTTTTTTCTTGGAAATGAGTAGGATTTTGGGGGTATGTCTAATGACCAAAAATTATTGCAATTGACCCCCAAAACTGGCAGTATTTTTCTTAGTACGATTTGAAATTTTTAAATTTTGTTTTGAAAAATTTCACACCTTTTCGTATTTTTTTCTAGGAAATTAGTAGGATTTTGGGGGTATGTCTATTCACCCAAAATTATTGTAATCGACCCCCAAAACCAACAGTATTTTTTTTAGAACGATTTGAAATTTTTTTCCTTCGTCGAAAAATTGGGGCACCTACCCCCTGTCGATTTTCCTTAAAAATTAGTTTTCGATTTTTAGTAATTTTATTCGACGTCCTACAGAAAAGTTGTCTAATACTTTTTCGTAGGTACTTAAGAGCTCTACTTTAGAAAAAAGTTTCATTGAAATATATTCACTATTATAGAAGTTATGGCTATTTGAAAATTGGACCATTTTTATTGGGGTTTTTCTTATTTTTCGGTGTCAAGGACCACCTTTCCGAATATTTTTGCAATTTCTACATATTCTACACTAAAATACGCTTCGTTTGCCTCTTTAAACATTAAAATCGCTCAATCCGTTCAGAAGTTATGGCGTTTCAAAGATTCGCATGAAATATCAGGCAACCATTTTTGATCTCAACTTATTTCCTAAATGATACTCAAAGCGTAAAAAGTTGAAAAATTTACTGCCTCGTGTCACTGTATAGAATACTTGTTCGTTCTAAAATGGCGTCTCTGACGAGTATAAAGGGTGTTTACCTTGAAATGTTAATATCAGATACAGGATGCAGGTCTTGCAATAAAGAGCAGACTAGACTGTCACTTTCACCGCTGCAACTCATTCGTGCAACTATACTACGCCGACCATGATGCATTCTATTCGATATGATTTATTACGATGCATTCTATTCCATCATCGACGGGTTTTCTCTGCTTGGAAATTGCTAATTTTCACCGAATTAGCGAGCAATTTTCGAGCGATTTAAATCGATTGTGCTTTGATAATTCGATGTGAACCGGAAGTGAAAGCCAGGATCTACGGATTTTTAAGTATGCTTCTAATTTAGGATTCTTTTTCCCTTTCACTCTGCAATCTTCTCATTTTTAAACAATTTAATGGAAAAAGAATTTTGTTGTTTATTAGTTTCGAGTATAGTTGTAACTTTTGTTATAATAAATAGTAATAAACTAAATTTTTTGTTTTGTTATTTAAAGTTATTTTGTTGAGATTTCATCCATTTTAGAGAAAATAATTTTTTTATAATTTGCAATCTGTTATGAAAATTATAATAAAAGAAACTTTGTTGTTATTTAATAATAAACTAAATTTTGTTGTTTACTAGTTTCGAGTATGGTTGCAATTTTTGTTATAATAAATAGTAATAAACTAAATTTTCTGTTTTGTTATTTAAAGTTATTTTGTTGAGATTTCATCCATTTTAGAGAAAATAATTTTTTTATAATTTGTAGTCTGTTATGAAAATTATAATAAACAAAACTTTGTTGTTATTTAATAATAAACTAAATTTTCTTGTTTACTAGTTTCGAGTATGGTTGCAATTTTTGTTATAATAAATAGTAATAAACTAAATTTTTTGTTTTGTTATTTAAAGTTATTTTGTTGAGATTTCATCCATTTCAGAGAAAATAATTTTTTTTATAATTTGCAATCTGTTATGAAAATTACAATAAACAAAACTTTGTTGTTATTTAACAATATACAAAATTTTGTTGTTTACTAGTTTCGAGTATGGTTGCAATTTTTGTTATAATAAATAGTAATAAACTAAATTTTTTGTTTTGTTATTTAAAGTTATTTTGTTGAGATTTCATCCATTTTAGAGAAAATATTATTTTTTATAATTTGCAATCTGTTATGAAAATTACAACAAATAAAATTTTGTTGTTATTTAATAATAAACAAGATTTTGTTGTTATTTAATACATAAACAAGATTTTGTTGTTATTTAAACTTATCTTGTAGATATTTAGTCATCTTAAACGAGAAAAATTTGTCTTTTTTTTAATTTTCAAGTAAATTTGTTACAAAAATGATTATTAACTTTGTTGTTATTTAATAATAAACAAAATTTTGTTGTTATTTAACAATAAACACAATTTTATTGTTATTTAAACTTATTATATAGTCATTTCGACTTCTTAAACGAAAAGAATTGTTCTTTTTTTTAATTTTCAAGTGTATTTGTTACAAAAATTATTGTTAACTTTGTTGTTATTTAACAATAAACAAAATTTTGTTGTTATTTAACAATAAACAAGATTTTGTTGTTATTTAAACTGATTTTGTATATCTTTCGTCTTCTTAAAAGAAAAGAATTTTTCTTTTTCTTAATTTTCAAGTATATTTGTTACGAAAATTGTTATTAACTTTGTTGTTATTTAACAATAAACTAAACTTTGTTGTTATTTAACAATAAACACAATTTTATTGTTATTTAAACTGATTTTGTAGATATTTCGTCTTCTTAAACGAAAAGGAGTGTTCTTTTCTTTAATTTTCAAGTATATTTGTTACAAAAATTATTATTAACATTGTTGTTATTTAACAATAAACAAAACTTTGTTGTTATTTACCAATAAACACAATTTTATTGTTATTTAAACTTATCACGTAGACATTCATCCACTTCAAAGAAAACAATTGTTCTTTTTTTTAATTTTCAAGTACATTTCTTACAAAAATAGCAATAAACAAACCTTTGTTGTTATTTAAAGTTAATATACACATAATTCAGTCAGTTTATTTCACCGAAGAATGTTCAAATAAACCTCGTAAATCTCAATTGAAAAAGTTATTATAATTTATTTATAAAAACTTAAAATTAGTACCTCAGATTGAGAACCACTGATGTAGAACGTTAATGGGAAGTAATTTCGTAAAAATTGTGTCAAATAGTAGAATTTCTCTGGAATCTTGATATCGTAAATTCGTGTGATGCAAAGGTACTAATGAGATTTCTAATTATCGAGTGGCTCTGTATCGCGGAAACCGGAGACTAGTCGCAACAAGTGCAACTAGAATGCAACGCTAACGACTCGATTCTGTATAAAGTTACGTCTACCTTTTCCCATGAACGTCAAACCAGTCGTTAGCGAGATTTACGATTACCATTCTGCGTTCTATCGTAGACTTCGTGACGCCATTGCACGCGAATCGCTTATTGCGACGTTCTTCTCAATAAACATTTACACTTTCGTTCCAATTCCAAGTCAAAACGTTAATTGATTGCAAAATTATCCTTTTTTTTAATTTTCAAGTATATTTGTTATAAAAATTGTTATTAACTTTGTTGTTATTTAACAATAAACCAAACTCTGTTGTTATTTAACAATAAACACAATTTTATTGATATTTAAACTTATTTTGTAGACATTTCGTCTTCTTAAACGAAAAGAATGGCTTTTTTTTTAATTTTCAAGTATATTTGTTACAAAAATTGTTATTAACTTTGTTGTTATTTAACAATAAACACAATTTTATTGTTATTTAAACTTATTTTGTAGATATTTCGTCTTCATGAAGTAAAAGAATTTGTCTTTTTTGTAATTTTCAAGTACATTAGTTACAAAAATTATTATTAACTTTGTTGTTATTTAACAATAAACAAAACTGTGTTGTTATTTAACAATAAACACAATTTTATTGATATTTAAACTTATTTTGTAGACATTTCGTCTTCTTAAACGAAAAGAATGGCTTTTTTCTTAATTTTCAAGTATATTTGTTACGAAAATTATTATTAACTTTGTTGTTATTTAACAATAAACAAAACTGTGTTGTTATTTAACAATAAACACAATTTTATTGTTATTTAAACTTATTATATAGTCATTTCGACTTCTTAAACGAAAAGAATTGTTCTTTTGTTTATTTTTCAAATATATTTGTTACAAAAATTATTATTAACTTTGTTGTTGTTTAACAATAAACGAAACAATAAAAGTTTTCGACATCCATTCAAATTTGCTAGCAAAGGATCTGCTAAATGGGCAGATTTAAAAGATTAAAAATGGTAAACAATATTGATTTTGCGATTCTTAATGTTTTCAATGATAAACAAATAGAAAATTAGTTGATCTCAAAAGCTAAATGTGACGAGACTTTTATAGTAATTATATTAGTTATGAGAAAGTTGTTTATTGTTAAATTTTTTATGAAAATTTTGGTTATTGTTATTTTTGTTACAGATTGCAAATATATTTGAAAATTATGAAAAAATTGTCTTCGTTCGAGTGGACGAAATGTCTACATAATAAGTTTAAATAAGAATAAAATTGTGTTTATTGTTAAATAACAACCAAGTTTTGTTTATTGTTATTTTTGTAACAAATATACTTGAAAATTAAAAAAAAGAAAAATTGTTTTCTTTGAAGTGGATGAAATATCTATAACATAAGTTTAAATAACAATAAAATTGTGTTTATTGTTAAGTAACAACAAAGTATTGATTATTGTTAAATAACAACAAAGTTAATAATAATTTCTGTAACAAATATACTTGAAAATTAAGAAAAAGAACAATTCTTTTCGTTTAACAAGACGAAATATCTACAACATAAGTATAAATAACAATAAAATTGTGTTTATTGTTAAGTAACAACAAAGTATTGATTATTGTTAAATAACAACAAAGTTAATAATAATTTCTGTAACAAATATACTTGAAAATTAAAAAAAAAGAACAATTCTTTTCGTTCAACAAGACGAAATATCTACAACATCAGTTTAAATAACAATAAAATTGTGTTTATTGTTAAATAACAACAAAGTATTGATTATTGTTAATCAGAAGTTTCAACACTGGTTGACATTGATTTAACCAATATTAAAGAACATGGTTTCGAGAAACATTAAACAACAGGATTGAAATTATCATTAAACTAGCAAATGTTGAATTGCTCAAGGTAGTAATCGTTATTAATTAGAAAATCTCGTGTAATTGTAGATTAATATGTATGGAAAAACAATGAAAGGTGAAAAATGACGAACGGGAATATCTGTTTCGCAGAAATGGCAGCACGTACGGAGCATTTCAGTCGAAGGACCCCATTTTGGCGGTCGAGAAGGGCGCCGACATGGAAGGCGGAACTAACGAACATGGCGTTTCCGTCAACCATCCGACCTCGTGAGTACTATAACCTCCAAACTCAAGTTTCCTTCCTCCATTACATCGCCTGGAGTCCATTAAACAATTTACAGAACCCATTTAAAACATATTTTTACTATAAAAAAACTCTCAGGGCTACAATTCTTTAAAATTGTAAATAAATTAAGTTTCACGATAATAATTCCATTGGTAATTATTTGAATTGATTAGAAAAATTAAGAATGATGAAGTAACCTTTTCTAAACATTCTAATCGGTGAATTTTTGTAAATTAATAGCATTTGAGTTATGTTTGAAGCTGAGTGGAGTGAATAAATTAAGTTTCACGAGTCCATTTAGCAATTTTCAGGATCCATTTAAAACATATTTTTACTATAAAAAAACTCTCTGGGGCTTCAATTCTTTAAAATTGTAAATAAATTAAGTTTCACGAGTCCATTAAACAATTTACAGAACCCATTTAAAACATATTTTTACTATAAAAAAACTCTCAGGGCTACAATTCTTTAAAATTGTAAATAAATTAAGTTTCACGATAATAATTCCATTGGTAATTATTTGAATTGATTAGAAAAATTAGGAATGACGAAGTAACCTTTTCTAAACATTCTAATCGGTGAATTTTTGTAAATTAATAGCATTTGAGTTATGTTTGAAGCTGAGTGGAGTGAATAAATTAAGTTTCACGAGTCCATTTAGCAATTTTCAGGATCCATTTAAAACATATTTTTACTATAAAAAAACTCTCTGGGGCTTCAATTCTTTAAAATTGTAAATAAATTAAGTTTCACGAGTCCATTAAACAATTTACAGAACCCATTTAAAACATATTTTTACTATAAAAAAACTCTCAGGGCTACAATTCTTTAAAATTGTAAATAAATTAAGTTTCACGATAATAATTCCATTGGTAATTATTTGAATTGATTAGAAAAATTAAGGATGATGAAGTAACCTTTTCTAAACATTCTAATCGATGAATTTTTGTAAATTAATAGCATTTGAGTTATGTTTGAAGCTGAGTGGAGTGAATAAATTAAGTTTCACGAGTCCATTTAGCAATTTTCAGGATCCATTTAAAACATATTTTTACTATAAAAAAACTCTCTGGGGCTTCAATTCTTTAAAATTGTAAATAAATTAAGTTTCACGAGTCCATTAAACAATTTACAGAACCCATTTAAAACATATTTTTACTATAAAAAAACTCTCAGGGGCTACAATTCTTTAAAATTGTAAATAAATTAAGTTTCACGATAATAATTCCATTGGTAATTATTTGAATTGATTAGAAAAATTAGGAATGATGAAGTAACCTTTTCTAAACATTCTAATCGGTGAATTTTTGTAAATTAATAGCATTTGAGTTATGTTTGAAGCTGAGTGGAGTGAATAAATTAAGTTTCACGAGTCCATTTAGCAATTTTCAGGATCCATTTAAAACATATTTTTACTATAAAAAAACTCTCTGGGGCTTCAATTCTTTAAAATTGTAAATAAATTAAGTTTCACGAGTCCATTAAACAATTTAAAGACCCCATTTAAAACATATTTTTACTATAAAAAAACTCTCAGGGCTACAATTCTTTAAAATTGTAAATAAATTAAGTTTCACGATAATAATTCCATTGGTAATTATTTGAATTGATTAGAAAAATTAGGAATGATGAAGTAACCTTTTCTAAACATTCTAATCGGTGAATTTTTGTAAATTAATAGTATTTGAGTTATGTTTGAAGCTGAGTGGAGATATTTTAATGGAGATTGTAACTGTCCTTTGGTGACTTCAATGCTCTTTCAAGCATGGCGGTAGCATAATGACTAAGATCTCAGCATAGTGATCGACCAAACACAGTTTTCACTTCCTTTTTAACATAATTTTTTTTTGTAGGTTGTTTGTATTTATGGAAAAAGATTTTTCGATAATTTTGTAGTGGTTAATATGTTTTGTTTTAAATTGTTTTTGAGATGTCAGATAAATAATTGTGAATTGAAATTAGTAATAATGAGTATTAGAATGTATTTTGGATTATACAGCGTGTTAAGTTAGATATGATTCTAGAGGCCAAAATAAGACGAAAATTGAGAATATTAATTTGTTGATGGAGGCTTCGTTAGAAAGTTATTAATGTTTAAAGTTTAAAGTTACGTTTAAAGTTCTGAATTTTTTTCTAGAAAATGGGTGGGATTTTGGGGGTAGGTCTAATCATCAAAAATTATTGTAATTGACCCCCAAAGACGACAGTATTTTTTTTGGGACGATTTGAAATTTTTTAATTTTGTTTTGAAAAATTGCAAACTTTCGAGAATTTTTTTCTAGGAAATGAGTAGGATTTTGGGGGTAGGTCTAATCACCAAAAATTATTGTAAATCACCCCCAAAATTGATAGTATTTTTTCTAAAACGATTTGAAATTTTTGAATTTTGTTTTGAATAATTGCAAACCTTCTCGAATTTTTTTCTTGGAAATGAGTAGGATTTTGGGGGTAGGTCTATTCATCAGAAATTATTGTAATTGACCCCTGCAGCCAACAGTATTTTTTTTAGAACGATTTGAAATTTTTTAATTTTGTTTTGAATAATTGCAAACCTTCTCGAATTTTTTTCTTGGAAATGAGTAGGATTTTGGGGGTATGTCTAATGACCAAAAATTATTGTAAATGACCCCCAAAACCGACAGTATTTTTTTTGGGACGATTTGAAATTTTTTAATTTTGTTTTGAATAATTGCAAACCTTCTCGAATTTTTTTCTAGGAAATGAGTAGGATTTCGGGGGTTTGACACTTCATAAAAAATGATTGTAACTGACCCCCAAAACCGACAATAATTTTTCCAAAACGATTTGAATTTTTTTTTTTCCCATCGAAAATTTTGACACCTTCTCGAATTTTTTTCTAGGAAATGAGTAGGATTTTGGGGGTAGGTCTGTCCACCAAAAATTATTGTAATTGACCCCTGCAGGCAACAATATTTTTTTTAGAACGATTTGAAATTTTTTGAATTTTCTAGAAAATTTTCAGACCTTTTCGAATTTTTTTTTCGAAATTCGATAGAAAATCAGGGGTATGTGTAATGACCAAAAATGATTGCAATTGACCTCTGTAATTAAATATAATTTTTCCAGAACGATTTGAAATTTTTTAATATCGTCGAAAAATTGGGGCACCTACCCCCTGTCGATTCTTCTTAAAAATTGGTTTTTTATTTTTAATAATTTTATTTGACGCCCTATAGAAAAGTTGTCTAATACTTTTTTGTAGGTATCCATGAACTCTAGTTGTCCCCAAAATTTCAATGAAATATATTCACTATTATAGGAGTTATGGCCATTTCAATATTGGACAATTTTTATGGAGTTTTTCTCATTTTACGGGGTTATGGAACAACTTTTCGAATATTTTGAGAATTTCTACATATTCTACACTAAAATACGCTTCGTTTGGCTTTTTGAACATTAAAATCGTCCAATCCGTTCAGAAGTTATGACCTTTTTAAGATTTGCATCAAATTTTAGGGAGCCATTTTTGATCTCACATTGGTAAGGAATTTTTTTCTCAAAATTGGGTAGGATTTCGGGGGTGTGTCTATTCACCAAAAATTATTGTAATTGACCCCTGCAGCCAACAGTATTTTTTTTAGAACGATTTGTAATTTTTTAATTTTGTCAAAAAATTTCACACTTCTTCTCGAATTTTTTTCTAGGAAATGAGTAGGATTTCGTGAATTTGACACTTCATCAAAAATAATTGCAATTGACCTCTGCAGCCAACAGTATTTTTTTTAGAACGATTTAAAATTTTTTAATTTTGTCAAAAAATTTCATACTTTCTCGAATTTTTTTCTAGGAAATGCGTAAGATTTCGGGGATTTGACACTTCATCAAAAATGATTGTAATTGACTTCTGCAACCAACAATAATTTTTCTATAACAATTAAAAATCTCTGAATTCAATTTTTCAATAACTTCTTAACAGATCCTCCATCAACAAATTGCTATCCTAAATTTTCGTCTTATTTTGGCCTCCAAAATCCGCCATTAAAATTTCCCCCATATCCACCTCAACACCCTCTATATTCTCGCTCTTAAAATGTTCAATATATCAACTCAAGCAAATACAGTCCACTAATTCTTACTTTGTGAGACACTGCTTTATGTGTTTCCTTGACACAATTTGTCGCAATTCGCCATCACAATATTCCTCTCTGTTGGCACAGCGTTTCCAACACGTGGAACGCAATTTTCGATACCTGACGGGTGTCTCACATTTCCTAGTACGTTTATTATTATTCAAAATGGCGGACTCCGTAGCTACGTTTGGCGGAATTGAGAATTCTCGATAAAAATAAGACATCGAAAATATATTTAGCTGGATGGTTCAACTAATCAAACAGTACCGTACCCACACTTTCTGTGGCCCTCAGCCCCCCTCCCCCCAATCAAAACACACTCAAATCATTATCAAAAACAAAGATAAATCGATTAATTAACACCACACAAAATTAACTACTATTTTTACTGAATTCTTTTCTGCTTTTTCGTTGCTCTAGAAACACTATTTGTTTATAACAAATCTTAGGTAATTCTTCATCAGTTTCTATTTAAATCTGAACAGTAACTAACCTAATAAAAATAACTTTTTGTTAATTAAAATACAAATTCAGTCACTTTCTATAACTTCTAACTTTTTCTTAAAAAATGAAGTAAATAAAATAAAATTTCGACTAAATTGTGTATTTTGAATTTGTTTATACCCAATTACAGGATCTATTTTCGTTAATAAATTCCCCAAAAATTAAATTTGCAATTGATATCAATAATAATTGATATAGAGATAATATTATGGTTTAATTTGTCGAATTATATCGATTTATTACTCAATTAGGTGATTTGGATCTCTCCAGCTGATTATGTGTTGTTTATTATTCAAAATGGTTGCTAATTTTCCAGAAAGATTATCTTATCCAATCCAGAGATTGAAACTAATTAATATTTATTGTTTAATATTATTATTTTCGAATTTTATTTCCTTTTTAATGAGTTTTGTGTTTGTCTTATATTTTCGAGTGGACTGGTTTTCGCAATTTTTGTTTTTTTTCTTGACAAACGTGCAGCCATACCGATTTGGAGATCTACCTGACTAATTTGGCGGAACACGGTATGACTCATGCTACTGAGTCATACTGTATTCTCGGTTAGTATGGTAAAGGGCTCTAACCGTTGCTTGTGAGCTCTCACAGCTGACTACAAAGGATCGAGAACGCCTCGATCATGGATCTGAACTTTCTATAATACAGAGTGTTCGGATAAGACTGGGGGGAAATTTTAATGGGGGATTCTGGGGGCCAAAATAAGACGAAAATTGAGAATAGAAATTTTTTGATGGAGGCTTTGTTAAAAAGTTATTAACGTTTGAAGTTTCGATTGTTTTGAATTTTTTGCTTGGAAATGAGTGGGATTTTGGGGGTAGGTATATTGATCAAAAATTATTGTAATTGACCCCCAAAATTGAAAGTATTTTTTGGGGGACGATTTGAAATTTTTTATGTTTGTTTTGAAAAATTGCAAACCTTCGAGAATTTTTTGGTAGGGAATGAGTAGGATTTTGGGGGTATGTCTAATGACCAAAAATTATTGTAATTGACCCCCAAAATTGAAAGTATTTTTTTTGGGACGATTTGAAATTTTTTATGTTTGTTTTGAAAAATTGCAAATCTTCGAGAATTTTTTTGTAGGAAATGAGTAGGATTTTGGGGGTATGTCTAATGATCAAAAATTATTGTAAATGACCCCCAAAATTGAAAGTATTTTTTTTAGAACGATTTGAAATTTTTTAAGTTTGTTTTGAAAAATTGCAAATCTTCGAGAATTTTTTTCTTGGAAATGAGTAGGATTTCGGGGGTATGTCTAATGACCAAGAATGATTGTAAATGACCCCCAAAATTGAAAGTATTTTTTTTAGAACGATTTGAAATTTTTGAATTTTGTTTTGAAAAATTGCAACCTTCGAGAATTTTTTCCTTGGAAATGGGTAGGATTTTGGGGGTATGTCTAATGACTAAAAATTATTGTAATTGACCCTCAAAATCGACAGTATTTTTTTTGGGATGATTTGGAATTTTTGAATTTTGTTTTGAAATATTGCAAATCTTCGAGAATTTTTTTCTTGGAAATGAGTAGGATTTCGAGGGTTTCACATTTTATAAAAAATTATTGTAATTGACCCTCAAAATCGACAGTATTTTTTTTGGGATGATTTGGAATTTTTGAATTTTGTTTTGAAAAATTGCAAACCTTCGAGAATTTTTTCCTTGGAAATGAGTAGGATTTCGGGGGTATATCTAATGACCAAAAATTATTGTAATTGACCCCCAAAATTGAAAGTATTTTTTTTGGGACGGTTTGAAATTTTTTAAGTTTGTTTTGAAAAATTGCAAATCTTCTCGAATTTTTTTGTAGGAAATGAGTGGGATTTTGGGGGTATGTCTAATGACCAAAAATGATTGTAAATGACCCCCAAAATTGGCAGTATTTTTTGGGGGACGATTTGAAATTTTTTAAGTTTGTTTTGAAAAATTGCAAACCTTCTCGAATTTTTTCCTTGGAAATGAGTAGGATTTTGGGGGTATGTCTAATGACCAAGAATGATTGTAAATGACCCCCAAAATTGAAAGTATTTTTTTTAGAATTATTTGAAATTTTTTAAGTTTGTTTTGAAAAATTGCAAACCTTCGAGAATTTTTTTCTAGGAAATGAGTAGGATTTCGTGAATTTGACACTTCATCAAAAATGATTGTAATTGATCCCCAAAACCGACAGTATTTTTTTTGGAACGATTTGAAATTTTTTAATTCTGTTTTGAAAAATTGCAAACCTTCGAGAATTTTTTTCTAGGAAATGAGTAGGATTTTGGGGGTATGTGTAATGACCAAAAACTATTGTAATTGACCCCCAAAACTAACAGTATTTTGTTTAGAACGATTTGAAATTTTTTAATTTGGTTTTGAAAAATTGCAAATCTTCTCGAATTTTTTGGTAGGAAATGAGTAGGATTTTGGGGGTATGTGTAATGACCAAAAATGATTGTAAATGACCCCCAAAATTGAAAGTATTTTTTTTGGAACGATTTGGAATTTTTTAATTTTGTTTTGAAAAATTGCAAATCTTCTCGAATTTTTTCCTTGGAAATGATTAGGATTTTGGGGGTATGTCTAATGACCAAAAATTATTGTAAATGACCCCCAAAATTGAAAGTATTTTTTTTAGAACGATTTGAAATTTTTTTTCTTCATCGAAAAATTGGGGCACCTGCCCCCTGTCGATTTTCCTTAAAAATTAGTTTTTCATTTTTAGTAATTTTGCTTGACGTCCTATAGAAAAGTTGTCTAATACTTTTTTGTAGCTATCTAAGAGCTCTACTTCCATTCTAAATTTCAATGCAATCCATTCACTATTGTAGGAGTTATGGCCGTTTGAAAATTGGACCACTGTTTTTGGATTTCTCAAACATTTCCTTGTTTAAAGGTATTCTTTTATCTGAAAAATATCATTTGATAGTGTTTTTAATGAACTAAAGAAAACTATTTTTGCCCCATTTCTGTGACTGTCCATGTTTCATAATTAATATTCTCAAAAACATAAAATCTTTTTCATTTATTTCGACATTTCTTATTTGGAAAAACTCCCAAAATGAATGTATGAAACAATTACATTATTTTATTAAACATTTAACAAAATTTCAACTCGTGCAATTTTTCATAATTAATATTACCAAAAACATGAAATCTTTTTCATTTAGTTCGACATTTGTTACTTGAAAAAACTCCCAAAATGAATGTATGAGACAGTTGCATAATTTTATTCAACGTTTAACAAAATCGTGCAATTATGGAGGTCGAAATCGTCCACTTTTTTAATAAGAACGTCATTGTTGGCACGCCTGGACATACTTTTCAACCTTCGTGCCAGATCGTGTATGACTGTCACGCGCCAGAGCAATTTCCTTAATTTGCGAGCATGCTTAACGCTAATGAAAATCACAATATGAAATAATTCATAAAGACGTGAATTCCAAGTATGATAATGTGGTCTCTAAAAGAGTCGTCTTCTTTCATTCGAGAAATTACCCCCCAGAAACGAAGAATTCTAAGTTGTATGCTAAGTGAATGACACTACACCTCTATCACATCTTCAGACAGTCATCCCCCTTCCCAAACCCAACAAATCCAAGTAATTCCAGGCCCAATCAGCTAGCTGAGCCTGCTAGGCAAGATATTGGAAAGAATAATGCTCGTCCAAATGAATGCACACCACCGCAATAGCAGCATCCTCATTCGAGAACAGTTTGGAATCCTAGCCAAACATTCCACCATCCCACCAAACATCAAGACTCCAGGGGGGCCATTGCTCTTGGGGGGTGAACGAGACCTGGATAGGTGGTTCTAGCTCAGCTGGACCCCCAGAAGGCACTCGACACGGTCTAGCTCGATGGGGCACCTCCTCAATCTCCACAGCCACCTAATCAAAATGGTACGAAACTAGCTCACAGGGAGACACATAATCCTGTGAGGGCTCCCTCTGCACCCCCCCAGGCTCCTATACACCTGGGGGCCCCATCCTATTCAACATCGACGACATTCCCTAAGGCTCCAGCACCAAACTTGCCCTCCACGCGGATGACACAGCCATCTACTCATCCTCAGGACATAATGAGGCTTCCTGAGAGATGGAACAAGATCGGTTCTAGGTCTGCTAGGCCTCCGGAAGGCACTCGACACGGTCTAGCGCAATGGGCTCCCCCTCAAAAATTATTGTAATTGACCCCTGAAACCGAAAGTATTTTTTTTGGGACGATTTGGAATTTTTTAATTTTGTTTTGAAAAATTGCGAACCTTCGAGAATTTTTTTCTTGGAAATGAGTAGGATTTCGGGGGTATGTCTAATGACCAAAAATTATTGTAATTGACCCCCAAAGCCGGCAGTATTTTTTTTGGGACGATTTGGAATTTTTTAATTTTGTTTTGAAAAATTGCAAACCTTCTCGAATTTTTTTGTAGGAAATGAGTAGGATTTCGGGGGTATGTCTAATGACCAAAAATTATTGTAATTGACCCCCAAAACCGACAGTATTTTTTTTGGGACGATTTGGAATTTTTTAATTTTGTTTTGAAAAATTGCAAACCTTCTCGATTTTTTTTCTTGGAAATGAGTAGGATTTCGGGGGTATGTGTAATGACCAAAAATGATTGTAATATACCCCTGCAAATGACAGTAATTTTTTTAGAACGATTCGAAATTTTTTAATTTTGTCGAAAAATATCATACTTTCTCGAATTTTTTTCTAGAAAGTGGTTACGATTTTGGGGGTATGTCCAATGACCAAAAATAATTGTAATTGACCCCTGTAGCCAAACATATTTTTTTTGGAATCATTTGAAATTTTTTTTTTCGTCGAGAAATGTAGACAGTCCATCCCCTTTAAATTCTTCTTAAAAATTCGTTTTTGATTTTTAGTAATTTTGTTTGGCGCCCTACAGAAAAGTTGTCTAATACTTTTTTGTAGTTATCTATGAGCTCTACTTCCATTCTAAATTTTAATGCAATCCATTCACTATTATAGGAGTTATGGGCAGTTGAATATTGGACCATTTTTATGGAGTTTTTCTCATTTTATGGGGTTACGGAACAACTTTTCGAATATTTTTAGAATTGCTATATATTCTGCACTAAAATACGCGTCATTTGGCTTTTTGAACATTAAAATCGCCCAATCCGTTCAGCAGTTATGACCTTTTAAAGATTTGCATCAAGTTTTAGGGAACCATTTTTGATCTCACATTGGTAAGGAATTTTTTTCTCAAAATTGGGTAGGATTTCGGGGGTATATGTAATGACCAAAAATTATTGTAATTGACCCCCAAAACCGTCAGTATTTTTTTTGGAACGATTTGAAATTTTTTTTCTTCATCAAAAAATTGAGGCACCTGACCCCTGTTGATTTCTCTTAAAAATTAGTTTTTGATTTTTAGTAATTTTGTTTGACGCCCTACAGAGAAGTTGTCTAATACTTTTTTGTAGTTATCTATGAGCTCTACTTTCATTCTAAATTTTAATGCAATCCATTCACTATTATAGAAGTTATGGGCAGTTGAATATTGGACCATTTTTATGGAGTTTTTCTCATTTTATGGGGTTATGGAACAACTTTCCAAATATTTTTAGAATTGCTATATATTCTGCACTAAAATACGCGTCGTTTGGCTTTTTGAACATTAAAATCGTCCAATCCGTTCAGAAGTTATGACCTTTTAAAGATATGCATCAAATTTTAGGGAACCATTTTTGATTTCACATTGGTAAACAATTTTTTTCTCAAAAGTGCGTAGGATTTCGGGGGTATATGTAATGACCAAAAATAATTGCAATTGACCCCTGTAATTAAATATAATTTTTTTAGAATGATTTGGAATTTTTTAATTTTGTCGAAAAATTGCAAACCTTCTCGAATTTTTTTCTAGAAAATGAGTAGGATTTCGAGGGTATGTCTAATGATCAAGAATGATTGTAATTGACCCCCGAAACCGACAGTATTTTTTTTAGAACGATTGGAAATTTTTTTTCTTCATCAAAAAATTGAGGCACCTGACCCCTGTTGATTTCTCTTAAAAATTAGTTTTTGATTTTTAGTAATTTTGTTTGACGCCCTACAGAAAAGTAGTCTAATACTTTTTTGTAGTCACTAATAAGCTCTACTTTAGAAAAAAATTTCAATGCTATAGCTTTACTATTGTAGGAGTTATGGCCGTTTGAAAATTGGACCCTTTTTATGGGGTTTTTCTTATTTTGCGGGGTGAAGAATCAACTTTTCGGATATTTTTGCAATTTCTACATATTCTACACTAAAATACGCGTAGTTTGATTTTTTAAACATTAAAATCGTCCAATCCATTCAGAAGTTATGATGTTTTAAAGATTCAAATGAAATTTTAGGGAACCATTTTTGATCTCACATTAAATTTTCAGTAACGATTTTTTTTCTCGAAAGTGGATAAGATTTCGAGGGTATGTCTAATGACCAAAAATGATTATAATTGACTCTTTGTGCCAACAATATTTTTTTTAGAACGATTTGAAATTTTTTAATTTTGTCGAAAAATTTCACATCTTCTCGAATTTTTTTCTTGGAAATGAGTAGGATTTCGGGAATATTACTCTTCACCAAAAATGATTGCAATTGACCCCTGCAGGCAACAGTATTTTTTTTAGAACGATTTGAAATTTTGTTTATTCATGGAAAAATTGAAGCACCTACCCCCAGTCGATTTTCCTTAAAAATTCGTTTTCGATTTTTAATAATTTTACTTGACGTCTTACAGAAAAATTGTCTAATACTTTTTTGTAGTCACTAATAAGCTCTACTTTACAAAAAAATTTCAATGCGATAGCTTTACTATTGTAGGAGTTATGGCCGTTTGAAAATTGAACCATTCTTATGGGGTTTTTCTTATTTTGCGGGGTGAAGAATCAACTTTTCGGATATTTTTGCAATTTCTACATATTCTGCACTAAAATACGCGTAGTTTGGCTTTTTGAACATTAAAATCGCCTAATCCGTTCAGAAGTTGTGACCTTTTAAAGATTCGCATCAAATTTTAGGGAACCATTTTTGATTTCACATTGGTAAACAATTTTTTTCTCAAAAGTGCGTAGGATTTCGGGGGTATGCCTAATGACCAAAAATTATTGTAATAGACCCCCAAAACCGACAGTATTTTTTTTAGAACGATTTGAAATTTTTTTTCTTCATCAAAAAATTGAGTATGAATATTTTTGCGAAATTTGTCACGTTTTTGGTGTGTTTAGTATAAATTCTGTTGTAGAGGGCGTTGATTTGGAAGTTTAATAGGAATATTTTGTTTGTAAATTTATTATTTTGATACATAGAAGGTATTAGGTGACAAAATGGAGGTAGAAAGAGTGGATTCGACACGTGTTTATTCATATTAAATCGCGAGGGACATGGCTGAGCGTTTTCAAACTCGGTCGGCCAGTTCATTCGCCGGTGATTTTAAATTAGCTCGCGCGACGAGACGCGGGAATGCTTGGAAAATTTCCTGTCAACTCTACGAAACTTTGTGTACACTGCCACGACCAGCTTTTCAAATAAATTTCTATTATCACAGAAATATTACTAAACGAACTTTAATCATTTATAACGCATTATACACAGTAAATAGAAATTTTTTTTGCAAAGTTTTTTGCAAGAAAAGATAGTCAAAATTGAAAAATTGTTGATTTTAATTCATTTTTAATTGAAAATGTTGTTTTAATTTTGCTTTAAATTTTTTAGATTTTTGGCTTTAGATACTGGGAACATCAAAATGAATGCAATATAATTTTTTAACTTTTTTAACACTTAACAAATATTATAAAAGGAAGTTTAATCATTTGCAACGCATTATACACAATAAATAAAAATTTTTTTTACATAGTTTTTTGCAGTAAAAAGATAGTCAAAAGTGAAAAATTGTTGATTTTAATTCCATCGATGTTATTTAAATTTTATTTCAAACTTTTTTAGATTTTGTATCTGACTAAACTTAGAAATTGTTGATTTTAATTTTATGAATATTGTTTAAATTTAATTCCAAATTTTTTGGATTTGTCTCTGACTAAAATTAGAAATTATTGTTTTCAATTTGATCAATATTATTTAAATTTTGTTTTAAACTTTCTAGATTTTGTCTTTGAATCCTAGCAACATCAAAATGAATGCAATATAATTTTTTAAATGCCTCTAAAATAATCAAAATTGACTACCTAACAAATATTATAAAAGAAAGTTTAACCATTTACAACACATTAGTAAAAAAAAGTGTTTTAACTTAGTTTTTGCAGTACAAAATTACTCAAAAATTAGTAATTATTGTTTTTAATTTCATCAATATTATTTAAATTTAATTTCAAACTTTTTTGAATTTTGTTTCTGTTCAAAATGTGAAATTGTTGATTTTAATTCCATCAATATTATTTAAATTTTATTTCAAACTTTTTAAAATTTGTCTCTAAATCCTAGCAAAACAATAAAATAAATGCAATATAATTTTTTAAATAAAATATTCAAAATTGACCACCTAAAAAATATTATAAAAAAAAGTTTAACCATTTACAACACATATAAACAATAAAAACAAGTATTTTTACCCAGTTTTTGCAGTAAAAAGTTACTCAAAAATTAGAAATTGTTGATTTTAATTCCATCAACATTAAATGTAATCTCAAACTTTAAAAAATTTTTTTTTTTCACCTAGTAAATATTATAAAAAAGAGTTCAACCATTTACAACACATTATAAACAATAAAAACAAGTATTTTTACCCAGTTTTTGCAGTAAAAAGTTACTCAAAAATTAGAAATTATTAATTTTAATTCCATCAACATTAAATTTAATCTCAAACTTTAAAAAATCTTTTTTTTTCACCTAGTAAATATTATAAAAAAAAGTTTAACCATTTACAACACATTATAAACAATAAAAACAGTTTTTTGACCCAGTTTTTGCAGTAAAAAGTTACTCAAAAATTAGAAATTGTTGATTTTAATTCCATCAACATTAAATTTAATCTCAAACTTTTTAAAATTTTTTTTTTTCACCTAGTAAATATTATAAAAAAGAGTTCAACCATTTACAACACATTATAAACAATAAAAAACAGTTTTTTGACCCAGTTTTTGCAGTAAAAAGTTACACAAAAATGAAAAATTATTAATTTCAATTCCATCAACATTAAATTTAATCTCAAACTTTTAAAAATTTTTTTTTTCACCTAGTAAATATTATAAAAAAAAGTTCAACCATTTACAACACATTATAAACAATAAAAAACAGTTTTTTGACCCAGTTTTTGCAGTAAAAAGTTACTCAAAAATTAGAAATTGTTGATTTTAATTCCATCAACATTAAATTTAATCTCAAACTTTTAAAAATTTTTTTTTATTATTACATTTGTTGTTTAAAGTCGTTTTAAAATTTGTCTCTGTCCAAAATTAGAAATTGTTGATTTTAATTTCATCAATATTATTTAAATTTTATTTCAAACTTTAAAATTTGTTTTTGAATCCTAACAATAATAAAATAAACACAACATAATTTTTCCAACATCTCCAAAATATTAAAAATTCCCCACCTAACTAAACAATCCTTGAAATATAATAAATAAATACACTCCAACATATTTTCCATTTAACATTCAACATTTTCATACTTAAAAATTACCCAAATATGTGAAATTTATTACACAAATACATTATGGCTTCTTTTTAAATACTTTTCATCCCCAAAAATTAATATATTCTTCCAAAACTATCCACTCATAACAAGTTATGCATTTTTACCCAGTTTTTGCAGTAAAAAATTAGAAATTATTGATTTTAATGTCATCAACATCAAATTTAATTTCAAACTTATTAAAATTTGTCTCTGAATCCTAACAACATCAAAATAAACACAATATAATTTTTCCAACACCTCCAAAATATTAAAAATTCCCCACCTATCTAAACAATCCTTGAAATATAATAAATAAATACAGTCCAACATATTTTCCATTTAACATTCAACATTTTCATAATTAAAAATTACCCAAATATGTGAAATTTATTACACAAATACATTATGGCTTCTTTTTAAATACTTTTCATCCCCAAAAATTAATATATTCTTCCAAAACTATCCACTCATAACAAGTTATGCATTTTTACCCAGTTTTTGCAGTAAAAAATTAGAAATTATTGATTTTAATGTCATCAACATCAAATTTAATTTCAAACTTATTAAAATTTGTCTCTGAATCCTAGCAACATCAAAATAAACACAACATAATTTTTCCAACACCTCCAAAATATTAAAAATTCCCCACCTAACTAAACAATCCTTGAAATATAATAAATAAATACACTCCAACATATTTTCCATTTAACATTCAACATTTTCATAATTAAAAATTACCCAAATATGTGAAATTTATTACACAAATACATTATGGCTTCTTTTTAAATACTTTTCATCCCCAAAAATTAATATATTCTTCCAAAACTATCCACTCATAACAAGTTATGCATTTTTTACATTTTAAATAACATTTATTCTCCATTTTATAACATAAAACAATAAAAAAAATTCTAGATTATTAATATCTTTCATTACTTCATAATTCTGAATAAAAATCATCCTCACGTGGACGCCATTTTGAAGAAGAGAATAAAAAATTACATAACTATTTACCTCTGATATGTCCAATATTCTCTTAAGCAGTATACTCGAGATAATCAACTAATTTTCATTTATGGCGACAATAAAACGATCTCACTTTTTTTATTCGAGTTTATCAAACAATATAATTTCGAAATATTTCCCTTTGTCGATTAGATACTGCTATTTGATCACGTATTATTTGTTTAAAGCAAAAAAACAACTGGAATATATCATTTTATTAATAACAAATATACATTTCTCTTCAAAACAGTCTTTAAAGTTGTTAAAATTTGAAATTTGTTATTATTATAAATTATATCATTGTTTTTAAATATGTTTTTAAATTAATTTAACTATTTTTAATATTATTGAACAATATCAGTAACAATATTGTCAAATTACATTAATGTATCATTTTATTAATAACAAATAAACATTTCTCTTAAAAATAGTCTCTAAAGTTGTTAAAATTTGAAATTTGTTATTATTATAAATTATATCATTGTTTTTAAATAAATTGGAAGCCCTTGCTAATGTTAATTTAATTATTTTTAATTATTATTGAACAATATCAGTAACAATATTGTCAAATTACACTAATGTATCATTTTATTAATAATAAATAAACATTTCTCTTCAAAACAGTCTTTGAAGTTGTTAAAATTTGAAATTTGTTATTATTATAAATTATATCATTGTTTTTAAATATGTTTTTAAATTAATTTAACTATTTTTAATATTATTTAACGATATAAGTAACAATATTGTCAAATTACATTAATATATCATTTTATTAATAACAAATAAACATTTCTCTTAAAAACAGTCTCTAAAGTTGTTAAAATTTGAAATTTGTTATTATTATACATTATATAATTGTTTTTAAATAAATTGGAAGCCCTTGCTAATATTAATTTAATTATTATTGAACAATATTAGTAATAATATTGTCAAATTACACTAATGTATCATTTTATTAATAATAAATAAACATTTCTCTTCAAAACAGTCTTTGAAGTTGTTAAAATTTGAAATTTGTTATTATTATAAATTATATCATTGTTTTTAAATATGTTTTTAAATTAATTTAACTATTTTTAATATTATTTAACGATATAAGTAACAATATTGTTAAATTATACTAATATATCATTTTATTAATAATAAATAAACATTTCTCTTAAAAACAGTCTCTAAAGTTGTTAAAATTTGAAATTTGTTATTATTATAAATTATATAATTGTTTTTAAATAAATTAGAAGACCTTGCTAATGTTAATTTAATTATTATTGAACAATATTAGTAATAATATTGTCAAATTATACTAATATATCATTTTATTAATAATAAATAAACATTTCTCTTAAAAACAGTCCCTAAAATTGTTAAAATTTGAAATTTGTTATTATTATAAATTATATCATTGTTTTTAAATAAATTAGAAGACCTTGCTAATATTAATTTAATTATTATTGAACAATATTAGTAATAATATTGTCAAATTACATTAATATATCATTTTATTAATAATAAATAAACATTTCTCTTAAAAACAGTCTTTAAAGTTGTTAAAATTTGAAATTCGTTATTATTATAAATTATATAATTGTTTTTAAATAAATTAGAAGACCTTGCTAATATTAATTTAATTATTATTGAACAATATTAGTAATAATATTGTCAAATTACACTAATATATCATTTTATTAATAACAAATAAACATTTCTCTTCAAAACAGTCCCTAAAATTGTTAAAATTTGAAATTTGTTATTATTATAAATTATATAATTGTTTTTAAATAAATTAGAAGACCTTGCTAACATTAATTTAACTATTTTTAATATTATTTAACAATATCAGTAACAATATTGCCAAATTAAAAGGAAATAAAAGTTGAGAAAATGGCTGCCAATGCAAATGCAATAAACTGACGCCATTATGAAACATTTTTAGTGTTTTTTTTCAGTTAATGGAAGTATTGTTACTAAATTTGTTGGATTTTTATGTTTACTTTGATATTTAAACACGATTTATTTAATTTATATCAAAAATATTGATACATCGTAAACTGTGTTTAATTTTTTAATACATAACCTTGAATTTTAAAGAGAATATACACTGAGAATAGTATAATTTAATTATATTTGCAATTGGTGGGTGAAAATTCACAGTAGAATATTTTACCAAAAGTTAATAATTGAAAAATGATCACTTAACAAAGTAAATATGGCCTCAAATAAAAGAAAACTGTTTATTTAAGGCTTGCAATAATTAATATTCATTAATTGGCATCTAAAATTACTGTATTTCTTCATTAATATTGTAAGTCACAAATAAATTATCTAAAATTCTATTAAAATCGTATTTTTTGAGATTTGTGGTATCTCCAAACCAACAAAGATAATTGTTTATAACAAAATAGACAGAATATCAAGAATCTACGAAGTTTCCACTCCATTTACGCTACTTTTATCAATAATAACTAAGAAATTAGATTCATAAGAAAGGAAACAGTCGCCATTTTGGTGCATGCGCAGAAGGCCTGCGCAGACGACCGCGCCTATAGCCTGCGCATCTTAACGCCTCAACGTTCAAATTTTATCGATTAAACAACCACTTTTCTTACTAAAAATGCGTTTTTTGATACTTAAAACGTACAATTTGAAAGAGAAATATTGTTATTTCTTAAATTATTGGGTTATTATTGGTTTTTAAAGCAGTTAAACTCGAGGATGAACGTTGAGGGGTTAATGTGGACTCTGTTAATGCACGAAACTGTAGAAAGTCACTCGTGAACGATGAATTATTGCAGGTATTTGGAAACAATGATGCACCTGTTCAAAGGTAACGTCGGCTCGGGAATATTTGCATTGGGCGACGCTTTCAAACACGCTGGACTGATCCTGGCTCCGCCATTTACGATCTTCCTTGGTGTCATTTGCGTCCACGCCCAGCACATTCTCGTAAGTAAAATTCATTTGTTTATTTTATCCATATTTCGTTCAATTTTTTCTTTTATAATTTGGCTGTGAATTAGTCAATTTTGTCTCCATTTTTACTGAGATACAAACGAAATGATAACTTTAGTTTCTTAGATCGTGAGTGTAATTGAAATATTTTGATCGATATTCAAACTTTTTTGTTTTTTATTTGGTAAATTTCCAATTTTGTTTTCAATTTTGTTTTCAAACAAAATAATAATGACTATTTTTAGTTTCTCAGAGTGTAATTGAAAAATTTTGATGGATATTTAAACTTTTTTGTTTTTTATTTGGTAAGTTTTCAATTTTGTTTTCAAACAAAAAAGTCTATTTTTAGTTTCTCAGATCGTGAGTTTAATTGAAAAATTTTGATGGATATTTAAACTTTTTTGTTTTTTATTTGGTAAGTTTTCAATTTTGTTTTTAAACAATATAATAATGTCTATTTTTAGTTTGTCAGATCGTGAGTTTAATTGAAAAATTTTGATGGATATTTAAACTTTTTTGTTTTTTATTTGGTAAGTTTTCAATTTTGTTTTTAAACAATATAATAATGTTTATTTTTAGTTTGTCAGATCGTGAGTGTAATTGAAAAATTTTGATGGATATTTGAACTTTTTTGTTTTTCATTTGGTAAGCTTGTAGACACAAAATAATAGTGATCAAACTGTTTTGATAGAATCTTTCGAGCTATTAATAATTTGACCGTTATGTTGGTGGACCTGAGCGGCCATTTTTAAATTTTTTGTAATTCAGTTTTAAGTGAAATTGTTCCAGATTTCCATTCTTAAATATTTCTGCGTTGATTTATGTTTTAAGAATGAAATTTTAATAAGAGAATCTTTAAGTATAATTAGATATATCTAGGGGTTGAAACAACCCTCTATGAAGCACTGATTTTATTAATTTTAATTATATAAATATGAATTTGCATGAAGATTCGTAGACTAAATTTAATCATTGATATTTTTATAATTAAATTTAAACAATGATATTTTTATGATTAAATTTAAACAATAAATTAAATGAGTAATCGATAAAATAACTAAAATACAATTTGGAAATTTATGAATTAAATTAAATGATGATTTAGTTCCTTTAAATGCAATTTTATCTATAAATTATACAAGAAATTATCATAATAATTATTAATAAAATTGAACAATATTCATATGTAAATATAATTATTTTAAAATTATTAATTAATCTAGTTAAATATATAAATATAATTGATATCAATAATTATATATATTTAGGGGTTGAAACAACCCTCTAAGAAGCTCAAATTTCATTAATTTTATTAATAAAACTATGAATTTGTATAAAGATCCACAGACTAAATTTAATGATATTTTTATGATTAAATTTAAACAATAAATTAAATAAGTAATTGATATAATAACAAAACTACAATTTTGAAAATTTATAAATTAAATTAATTGATTATTTAGTTACTTTAAATGCAATTTTATCTATAAATTATACAAGAAATTATTATAATAATTATTAATAGAATTTAATAATATTCATATGTAAAATTATTTTAAAATTATTAATTAATTTAGTAAAATATATGAATATGATTGATATTAATAATTTCATATATTTAGGGGTTGAAATAACCCTCTATGAAGCTCTAATTTCATTAATTCTATCAATAAAAATATGAATTTGCATAAAAATTCAAAAACTACTAATGATATTAATAATTACATATATTTAGGGGTTGAAACAACCCTCTAAGAAGCTCTGATTTCATCAATTTTAATAATCAAAATATAAATTTGCACAAAAATCCACAGACTAATAATAATATTAATAATTACACATATTTAGGGGTTGAAACAACCCCCTAAGAAGCTCTGATTTCATCAATTGTAATAATAAAAATACGAATTTGCATAAAAATCCAAAAATTACTAATGATATTAATCATAATAGGGGTTGTTTCAACCTCTAAATAATCACATATATTTAGGGGTTGAAACAACCCTCTACGAATCTCAAATTTCACTAATTCTATCAATAAAAATATGAATTTGCATAAAAATTCAAAAACTATTAATGATATTAATCATAATAGAGGTTGTTTCAACCCCTAAATAATCACATATTTCTAGGGGTTGAAACAACCCCCTATGAAGCTCTAATTTCACTAATTCTATCAATAAAAATATAAATTTGCACAAAAATTCATAGACAAACAATAATATTAATAATTCCATATTTTTGGGGGTTGAAACAACCCTCTATGAAGCTCAAATTTCATCAATTCTAATAAGAAAAATATAAATTTCCATAAAAATCCACAAACTACTAATAATATTAATCATGATAGGGGTTGTTACAACTCCTAAATAATCACATATATTTAGGGGTTGAAACAACCCCCTACGAAGATCAAATTTCATTAATTCTATCAATAAAAATACGAATTTGCATAAAAATCCTCAAACTACTAATGACATTAATAATTACATATATTTAGGGGTTGAAACAACCCTCTAAGAAGCTCTAATTTCACTAATTCTATCAATAAAAATATAAATTTGCACAAAAATCCATAGACAAATAATAATATTAATAATTACACATATTTAGGGGTTGAAACAACCCCCTATGAAGTTCCAATTACACTAATTCTATCAATCAAAATATAAATTTGCACAAAAATCCATAGACTAATAATAATATTAATAATTCCATATTTCTGGGGGTTGAAACAACCCTCTACGAATCTCAAATTTCACTAATTCCATCAATAAAAATACGAATTTCCATAAAAAACCACAACAAATATTAGTATGCCCCACAAATACTCAAAAATTGTTCCAAAAATAGAGCTTCTTGCTATTTAATTCTTTAAATACCTCCAAAATATTCAAAATTGCCCATCTAACAAATATTATAAAAGAAAGTTCAACCATTTACAACACATTAGTAAAAAAAAGTTTCTTAACACAGTTTTTGCAGTAAAAAGTCACTCAAAAACGAGAAATTTTTGATTTTAATTCCATCAAAATTATTCAAATTTCATTTCAAACTTTTTAAAATTTCTCTCTGGATCCTAACATCAAAATGAATGCAATATAATTCTTCAAATATCTCCAAAATATTCAAAATTGCCCACCTAACACAAAAAGTTGCTCAAAAATGAAAAATTCTTGATTTCAATTCCATCAAAATTATTCAAATTTCATTTCAAACTCTTTAAAAGTCTCTGGATCCTAGTATAACAGCCAATCAAGCTGTGAAAAAGTATAATGCAATCAGAAACAATAAAATGAATGCAATATAATTCTTCAAATACCTCCAAAATATTCAAAATTCCCCACCTAACACAAAAAGTTGCTCAAAAATGAAAAATTCTTGATTTCAATTCCATCAAAATTACTTAAATTTCATTTCAAACTTTTTAAAATTTGTCTATGGATTCAATCAAGTTGTGAGAAAGTACAATGCAATCAGAAACAATAAAATGAATGCAACATAATTTTTCAAATACCTCCAAAATATTCAAAATTCCCCACCTAACACAAAAAGTTACTCAAAAATGAAAAATTCTTGATTTCAATTCCATTAAAATTACTTAAATTTCATTTCAAACTCTTTAAAAGTCTCTGGATCCTAGTATAACAGCCAATCAAGCTGTAAAAAAGTACAATGCAATCAGAAACAGTAAAATGAATGCAACATAATTTTTCCAATGCCTTCTAAATGATGCATTGTTCCTCAGAGAATGTTTGTGTAATTGTATGGTAATATAGGCGACGAATGGTTACAGATTCAGTGCAACGAGGAGGTAAAGCGTCGCATTAATGACCCAAACGCTACCAGTGGATTCGCTGATACCGTGGAACTCTGCTTCGCCACCGGGCCTCTTTCACTCCGAAAATACTCTGTGCATATGAGGTTCGTATGTGTGTCAGCTGAAGATTAAACAGGGACACCATCCTCTGTTTACTTAGCATTATACTCAAAATCCGCCTGACGCCACAATAAACGCCACTTAATCAACAATCTCCATCACTAAACTTGCAATCTTTCCTCCAACAATTTTTATCAAGAGAAATAAAACAGAATCAATAGAGACTCAACTGTAAGATTCAATCAAAAAAAAGCTCAAACTTAATTAACAATCTCTATCACTAAACTTGCAATCTTTTCTCCAACAATTTTTATCAAGAGAAACAGAATCAATAGAGACTCAACTGTAAGATTCAATAAAAAAAAAGGCTCAAACTTAATTAACAATCTCTATCACTAAACTTGCAATCTTTCCTCCAACAATTTTTATCAAGAGAAACAGAATCAATAGAGACTCAACTGTAACATTCAATCAAAAAGAAGCTCAAACTTAATTAACAATCTCCATCACTAAACTTGCAATCTTTCCTCCAACAATTTTTATCAAGAGAAACAGAATCAATAGAGACTCAACTGTAAGATTCAATCAAAAAGAAGCTCAAACTTAATTAACAATCTCTATCACTGAACTTGCAATCTTTTCTCCAACAATTTTTATCAAGAGAAACAGAATCAATAGAGACTCAACTGTAAGATTCAATCAAAAAGAAGCTCAAACTTAATTAACAATCTCCATCACTAAACTTGCAATCTTTCCTCCAACAATTTTTATCAAGAGAAACAGAATCAATAGAGACTCAACTGTAAGATTCAATCAAAAAAAAGCTCAAACTTAATTAACAATCACTATCACTAAACTTGCAATCTTTCCTCCAACAATTTTTATCAAAAGAAACAGAATCAATAGAGACTCAACTGTAAGATTCAATCAAAAAGAAGCTCAAACTTAATTAACAATCTCCATCACTAAACTTGCAATCTTTCCTCCAACAATTTTTATCAAGAGAAACAGAATCAATAGAGACTCAACTGTAAGATTCAATCAAAAAAAAGCTCAAACTTAATTAACAATCTCCATCACTAAACTTGCAATCTTTCCTCCAACAATTTTTACCAAAAGAAACAGAATCAATAGAGACTCAACTGTAAGATTCAATCAAAAAAAAAGGCTCAAACTTAATTAACAATCTCCATCACTAAACTTGCAATCTTTTCTCCAACAATTTTTATCAAGAGAAACAGAATCAATAGAGACTCAACTGTAAGATTCAATAAAAAAAAAGGCTCAAACTTAATCAACAATCTCTATCACTGAACTTGCAATCTTTCCTCCAACAATTTTTATCAAGAGAAACAGAATCAATAGAGACTCAATCAAAAAAGAATACAGATCAAAACAATATTTAAGTATAAATTCCCCTCCCATATTGTTATTTACTTTGACACTGTCGCTTTGTTGCAGAAAATTGGTTAATATATTTTTATGTATCACGCAACTCGGATTTTGCTGCGTTTATTTCGTTTTCATTGCTACAAATATGAAGCAGGTGAGTTCCTCAACGTCCAATTGCTATGTACAATGTATTTGTTTAAAAAAGGAACCTATGTTGGCCAGGTGGGGGACGTGTACGGGGTCCAGATGAACGTGCATGAGCACATGGCCATAATCCTGATCCCCATACTGCTCAGCACTTGGATAAGGAACCTGAAGTACCTGGTGCCCATCTCCTCGCTGGCGAATTTCTTAGTCGCCGCTGGGTACATCGCCACCATGTATATAATGTGCTACGACCTGCCACCCATCCACGAGAGGCGGTACATAGCTGATTGGCACAATCTGCCTCTGTTCTTTGGCACTGTGATATACTCTTTCGAGGGTATCACGTTGGTAAGCGTTTCTCACACGTGCACCATTGTGTTTATGCAACCAGTATAAATTTGGCGACCAACAGACTGCATCTGTGAACTCTGTGACGCTGACAAACAACCAACTTTCTCACATTGGAGTGATCCTCAACCCCTTTTGCATGAAACTACTCCAAAAAGAGGGATACTCCTGTTTGTAGTCTATTCCAAGATTCATTCTGGCTTCTGTACATGTCCTGAACAGTTTTGAAAGGACTTTGCTAACTATTCAAGGTACTGAAACCTTCCTGAGGTTGATTCACACTTTGTTGCCTGCAGACCAACGTCTCTGAGGCCTTGTGTACGAAAATACTTTGAAAATTGGTTCAGACACTGACCAAATTGAGGTTAACTGATGGACAAACAACCAACTTTCTCACATTGGAGTGTTCCTCAACCCCTTTTGCATGAAACTACTCCAAAAAGAGGGATACTCCTGTTTGTAGTCTATTCCAAGATTCATTCTGGCTTCTGTACATGTCCTGAACAGTTTTGAAAGGACTTTGCTAACTATTCAAGGTACTGAAACCTTCCTGAGGTTGATTCACTCTTTGTTGCCTGCAGACCAACGTCTCTGAGGCCTTCTGTACGAAAATACTTTGAAAATTGGTTCAGACACTGACCAAATTGAGGTTAACTGATGGACAAACAACCAACTTTCTCACATTGGAGTGTTCCTCAACCCCTTTTGCATGAAACTACTCCAAAAAGAGGGATACTCCTGTTTGTAGTCTATTCCAAGATTCATTCTGGCTTCTGTACATGTCCTGAACAGTTTTGAAAGGACTTTGCTAACTATTCAAGGTACTGAAACCTTCCTGAGGTTGATTCACTCTTTGTTGCCTACAGACCAACGTCTCAGAGGCCTTGTGTACGAAAATACTTTGAAAATTGATTCAGACACTGACCAAATTGAGGTTAACTGATGGACAAACAACCAACTTTCTCACATTGGAGTGTTCCTCAACCCCTTTTGCATGAAACTACTCCTAAAAGAGAGATACTCCTGTTTGTAGTCTATTCCAAGATTCATTCTGGCTTCTGGACATGTCCTGAACAGTTTTGAAAGGACTTTGCTAACTATTCAAGGTACTGAAACCTTCCTGAGGTTGATTCACTCTTTGTTGCCTACTGACCAACGTCTCAGAGGCCTTCTGAGCAAAAATACTTTGAAAATTGGTTCAAACACTGACATTAAATCACCTCAAGGTTGCTTCTGTAGATATCTTTGGAACTATCTGTGAAATTACACTTTAATTCAAGTGGTTAGCCTCCTTGAAACATCTTAGGATACCTGATACTTGACAATGCGTCACAGAGTATATACTTTGTCAAAAGGAAGTACTTTGATACTTGAGACTTGATCTTTCTACCTTAATGTCCAGACAAAAGTGTCGTTAAATAGATACATGTGTACAATTCAACCTGTTTTACATAAGGATGATGAACTAAAGATGTCACTTCTTGGATGTTTGAATAGTCTAGGATACAATAGTGATCATAATTATTCAAATTACTCCCCTTGTTGGGGCAGAATTACATCCTCAGTATGAAATGCAGTTATTTACTACTTGCAACAAATGTTAAGTTTGAACTGTTGCAGTAATTGTGATCATTCAAATTGCACAAAATAAGAAATATTAATGGCTACACTTCAAAATTACAGGAACTTAAACACCAATTTGAACAATTGTTCCTTATGTATAACAGTTGAATTGTTAGTTATAGAATGTAGGTACAATTTGCAATATAAAACAGTTTAAAATTTAGTTTCTAATCGATGCTATTGCTTTCTAGGTTTTACCACTGAAGAATGAAATGAAGAAACCAAGTAATTTCAATAAGACACTTGGGGTTCTAAATGTCGGAATGGTCATTGTGGGTGCAATGTTCGTCGCGATGGGTTTCATATCGTACTTAAAGTACGGTGAGGATGTCGCTGGTTCAGTTACGTTAAATCTCGAAAAGACGGAAGTGTAAGTATAAATTTATTTACTTGTTCACTTAAATCTCGACTTATTTCACTTTCTGCTCGGCCGATAAAGTCACTCTCCTGTCGATAACTCGGTGAATGTATGTAAATGTTAATCACTCGCTAAAATTATGCAGGTCAGACTAATTAGATTTCGAAAATAAGTTTCTATTAATAAAGTTCTTTAATATTTTGGTATTTTTGAAATTACGCAAGTGGTTAACAACTGTTGCCTAAACGCTTAATGGTTATTAATGACGTTAAAAAATCGTTTAACCGATTCTATAGTAGACTTTTATGCGTCCAGGTGACGAATCGTACTGCGTTATGAATAATCAAAATTCTATCACACAAAATGATAGCGAAAAATAGCGAGACGCACACGTAGTTAAGAGAAACTCTTTGTAACATAATTTTCTGTTGCATACGAAGGGTGGATGGGAAAAACGTCGTCGACCATTCAAGGTTTCTACCATATAGTTCTTATAGAAGTGCTGTACCGTACAAATACTACTTTTATTAAACACAGTTTTGCCCAGTTTCTTTTTTTTTATCCACAAGTATTAACAATAGTGGAATTCTGCCTTTCGTGTGGTCGACTAATTCTGCATGTAGTGTCACTTAACATATAAATAATACTGGTGAATAATTGTATACTTTGGTGATACGACGATGGAGATGGAATGCTGTAGTTTTATTCTGTTTCTCTTTTACAGCTTACCACAGTGCATAAAAATTGCCATCTCGTTGAGTATATTACTCACGTATGCACTCCAATTTTACGTTCCTGTTGCGATCATGTGGCCCAAGATCGTCGAGCAATTCGGCCCCTTCAAGTGGCCAGTTCTGTCAGAGACTGTTTTCCGCTCAGCGTTATGCTTCCTTACATGTAAGTTCAAAATTGAGCAGTTTTCATTAATGCTCCATTCATACATCAGGACTTCAAGCAAAGATTAAACTAATTCTGAACGTTTTTTTTAAAGTTAAAATTAAATGTTTGATTGTCCATCCTGTAAAGTAAGCCCTGACTTTGTAATTGTCACAAATGTGGGGCAGACTGACAAAGAAGATACTAGTAAGTATGGTAGACTAAGTAGGGGACTGAAATGTTTGGTGGCTGGGGTGTTGGGTCCATCATTTAGTGTACATTTCATTGTCTCATAATTGGGTAATGCTCCACCACTGTAGGGGGTCAATTTTCAGTGTATGAGGGTTGTATTTTGTCACTTGGGGAGCTCAGTTTTACTTAAAGTCTCTCAAGACGTCACTTTGAGCCTTTGAGCAAACTATTGACCCTAGAGGTTTCAATTGTGAGTGTTAAAACTGACTAATGGAGGGGTAGCTCCCGCTGAGGGCTCAATTTTCAGTATATGAGGGTTGCATTTTGTCACTTGGGGAGCTCAGTTTTACTTAAAGCCTCTTGAGACGTCACTTTGACTCTTTGAGCAACTGTTTACCCTAGAGGTTTCAATTGTGAGTGTTAAAACTGACTACTGGAGGGGTAGCTCCCGCTGAGGACTCAATTTTCAGTATATGAGGGTTGCATTTTGTCACTTGGGGAGCTCAGTTTTACTTAAAGCCTCTCAAGACGTCACTTTGAGCCTTTGAGCAAACTATTGACCCTAGAGGTTTCAATTTTGAGTGTTAAAACTGACTAATGGAGGGGTAGCTCCCGCTGAGGGCTCAATTTCCAGTATATGAGGGTCGCATTTTGTCACTTGGGGAGCTCAGTTTTTCTTAAAGCCTCTTGAGACGTCACTTTGAGCCTTTGAGCCAACTATTGACCCTAGAGGTTTCAATTGTGAGTGTTAAAACTGACTAATGGAGGGGTAGCTCCCGCTGAGGGCTCAATTTTCAGTATATGAGGGTTGCATTTTGTCACTTGGGGAGCTCAGTTTTACTTAAAGCCTCTCAAGACGTTATTTTGAGTCTTTGAGAAACTGTTTACCCTGGAGGTTTCAATTGTGAGTGTTGAATCGACTAATGGAGGAGTAGCTCCCTTGAAGATGCTATGTAAAAGCTGATTTGAAACTCTAGCAATAGTACTAGTTCAAATAATCGACAATTGTACTAAAGCATTGATCAGAATATACTCAAGTAGTTATCCTCACTTGCATTACTCACTTAATAGAACTCTGAATCTTATTGACAGTAAGATGAGGGGTATCTCACGAACCTGGTACACCTTTACTGCTTGAGGTGTACCATTATGACAGAGAAAGATCCTAAAACTTCCTAAAAATCTACTCTATTCTGGTTTGTCCACTACTTCTAAAGGATCTCAGGGTATAGAGCCCCCTGGTTTGGCCGTGGAACCTACTCATATACCTCCCAGAGTATAGAATCCCTAGTTTGTCCACTATTTCTAGAGGATCTTGGGGTATAGAGCTCCTGGTTCGTCCACCTAACCTATTCCTATGCCTCCCAGGCTATAGAATCCCTGGTTTGTCCATTATTTCTAGTGGATCTTGGGGTATAGAGCCCCTGGTTCGTCCACCTAATCTATTCCTATGACTCCCAGGGTATAGAACCCTTGATTTGTCCACTATTTTTAGAGGATCCCAGGGTATAGAGCCCCTGGTTCGTCCACCTAATCTATTCCTATGACTCCCAGGGTATAGAACCCTTGATTTATCCACTATTTTTAGGGGATCCCAGGGTATAGAGCCCCTGGTTCGACCACCTAACCTACTCATATGCCTCCCAGGGTAGAGAATCCCTGGTTTGTCCACTACTTCTAGAGAATCTTAGGGTATAGAGCCCCTGGTTCGTCCACCTAATCTATTCCTATGCCTCCCAGGGTATGGAACCCTTGATTTGTCCACTATTTCTAAAAGATCCCAGGGTATAGAGCCCCTGGTTCGTCCATGTAACCTACTCATATGCCTCCCAGGGTAGGGAATCCCTAGTTTGCCCCCTATTTCTAGAGGATCTTGGGGTATAGAGTCCCTGGTTCGTCCTCCTAACCTATTCCTATGACTCCCAGGGTATAGAACCCTTGATTTGTCCACTATTTTTGGAGGATCCCAGGGTATAGAGCCCCTGGTTCTTCAATGTAACCTACTCCTATGCCTCCCAGGGTATAGAACCCCTGATTTGTCCACTATTTCTAAAAGATTCCAGGGTATAGAGCCCCTGGTTCGTCCATCTAACCTATTCCTATGCCTCCCAGGCTATAGAATCCCTATTTTGTCCACTATTTCTAAAAGATCCCAGGGTATAGAGCCCCTGGTTCGTCCATCTAACCATACATTCTCTTATAAATCTAACCCTGTGGCTCACAGAGCATAGACCCTCTGCGTAACCTACTCCGGAGCTCCTTTCTCTCCCCCAACCATCATCCCCACCAATTCTTGAAACTACATCCAACAGATGAACATTGCAAACCCAGTAATTAAACGTCCATACATGACACTAACCAAATAGCCTTCCTCAATAACAACTATTATTTATTATTTTCATATTATGGTCACAATTATCTCAACCTAATGCTTCATCCTCAAAGTATAAGTCACATTTCCTCAAAGAATAATTGTCCCTTACAGTCACCCCAGCTGCACTACTTCATATTATTAATCACAGATTAGAAAACATAATTATTTGTCTGTTTCAACAATCATTGTCACAATTATCTTAACCTAATACTTCATCCTCCAAGTGTAAACAACGTTTTCTCAAAGAATAATTGTCTTTTACAGTCAACCCAGGTGCTTACTACTTCATATTATTAATCACAGATTAGAAACCATAATAATTTGTCTGTTTTATGATGTTTATTGAATTATTTTGTTCAGTTATTTCGTATATTCCTTTATTGCCTTTTAATTACTCATTTATTATTACTACCTCTGATTTCCAATGTTGTTATATTGGAATACAATGTTGGTACCACTGTTTTTATATTAGAATACAATGTTGGTATATTGGAATACAATGTTGGTACCACTGTTGCTATATTGGAATACAATGTTGGTACCCTTGTTCTTATATTAAAATACAATATTGGTACCACTGTTCTTATACTGAAATACAATATTGGTACCACTTATAACAATTTTGGCAGCCCTGTCCATATTTAAAACCGTACATTATAATAAATTAATAACCCCAAAACCCTTTTCTGCATCCAAATATACATACACACACAATACCATTAACAATAATTAACAATTCTCAAATATATGTATATATTACTTGTCAATTATCATCACCATCATTCCCAATTAATATATACTCATCGTCAGCATAAAATAAACTACACAAAGCATTTGGCCACCCCCTGGATAAAATTTAAATGTTAAATTCCGGGGAAGTCCCTCAACTGGGTGGCTCTATATCAATAAAACGATCAATCGATGTTTTTATCATAGCGATTTCTCTGTTGCAGTTATCCTAGCAGAGGCAATACCCCAATTGGGCCTGTTCATATCGTTGGTGGGCGCAGTGAGCAGCACAGCACTGGCCCTGATATTCCCGCCGATCATCGAGATGGTCGTCTGGTGGCAGCACTCGTCCCTGGGGCTTCCCACGATAGCGAAAGATATTACTATAATAGTGATCGGCTTCCTAGGCTTCGTATTCGGCACGTACGAAAGCCTGAACGCGATCGTTCAGGCGTTTAGTAACTAATTTAGGCTACATGTTGTATAAATTGTTGTTAATTTTACTTGTACACACGCGGAATCAACGGATCATTACATCCACGCAAATATATATCATCAGAGACGATGATCGTTGGAAGAGCCAGAATTTTCGTACAATTTTTGCAGACCATTATTATTTATTAGTCCGACACTCCCGTTTTCGATTAGCACAAAGTGGGACCTATTCTTAATTTTATAATCGCCCTTCAGTACCTTCTTGTACCGCCGAGTATTGTCTCGTTTTAAACTCTACACCGATTTGCAATCTCCGATATTTCAAATTTGGCGCCGGGGTTCCAGCTTGGCGGCAAATTCAAATCTCCCGCGCTTTCTGATTCGTGAAACTAGCCGTAAGATTAGATTTAGGCTACTCGATTAAGGCAAATAAAAGTAAAAACTGACTGTAATTACCGTGATACGTAGCTCGTACGAACCAAAACGAAAAAGAGCAAAGAGAAACATCGAACCAGACAATATACCAGTTTTTTAATCCGCGAATTGTAATCGTACTCCGTACTGGAACCGATGTAACATCGTTTTAATTGTAAATTAAACCCCCCCTCGCAGCGTGACCTTGGACATTTGATTGTACGTTGTCATAGATCGACGAACTTAACACCTTTTATGTATAGACACACCGCCGCAAACGTGGTGAGCACATGTTTGAGAAAAGAAACAAGTTCAATTGTACAGCTTTCGTGCTTTCATTCGTTGTAACGAGGCGTAAAATATTATTAAGGACTCGCAGGAGATTATAAGAGCAATATTTTACAACTTTCTAAGATGTTCGCTGATTAAAACGTCGCTCGTTCCACGGATGTCGGGTTGTGGAACGCTCTGGGCTTCTGAGATTCTTTGTAGGCGCATTGTACCGATATAGTATTAATTATTTAAGCGAATCGTCGATGTTAGAAGGTGGAGTACAAACTATTGTGCTGCCTTGGAGTACAAATTCTCTCAGGGAAACTTTATACGTAGAACGAGGTGTCTTTTTTTTGCTATTTGCGGTGTGAAGTGACGCCTTTCTGTTCTTGGAGGGCCACGACACGTATTGTCTATTCATGTACCGATGTATTCGATGTTGGTCGATCGCTTATTTGGCGAATAAATTGTTTTAAATTTTACTGTTACTACTCTATGCTGTTTGGACGGACTTCGTGTCATTAAGGAGGCACGGCCCCTTTTGGGATTTTTTTTTTCAATGATAGATACCTTGCTTTGCACTGAGACTTTGTGGATATATTTGTCCATCCTACAAGCATGTACAGTATTTTTTTCATGGGAAAATATTCAAAATCTTGGGAGTTATAACTCCTTATTTAATGGCTCTTTTGGAAGAGGTATTTCAGTGGTTTCCAGGATTTCAGATAATTTCAAGCAGAGGGGGTTAAAGTATCTTCATTAGAATGGTTGTAGTTATAGCAGGAATTAAGGAGAAGTCAAAATCCTGATGAATAAACAAATGGCGACGCCTCAAGTTCCGAATTTCTATTTGTTGATCTTTTGGCTTTAGCGTATCAAAAAAGATAGTAAAACTCAATATTTTTTAAAATCTCCACTTCCAGCTATAGAAGACGCGTCTGCTGAATATTCTCCCCAAATTTGAAGTCAATCGGTTTGCTAGATCTTGAAATATCAAATAAGCCAGTTTGAGTGTGGTTTTTTAAACAAGAAGCTATAACTCCCGCAATTTTTAATATTTTTTGATGAAAAAAATACTGTATATTCCTATAAGACAAATAAATATCTCTGCAAAATTTCATTGCAAAACAACTTGCCTGTCGTTCAAAAAAAAATCGCAAAAAATGGTCGAAGAAATGACTCCCTCAACTTCCGTTAAATTCCTGTTTTTGGGATTTATTATGGTGGAAACTCGATGACAAAACGATTACTTCTACAATATACTTCAGAAAGATAATTAAATGGCTCAGGAAGGGTCAATTTTTTATCGTTATTAGGATAATACTTGTCCAATTGAATATTTGCTTCGATTATTTTTGTTACTCTGCATATTTACACTTTTAATTCTCAGGATTCTCAGGATTTCAGATAATAAAATTGTCAGATTGTTATCATGCATAGAAATTTTATTGCGTTTTAAATTAAACAAAATTGGAATATTTTTATTAATAAAGGTATCACATATTTTATGACTTTTCACATAAAACTGGGGGAAAAAGATGGTTGCAATAAACCTTCCACTTGCAACAATTGATGAACCTGTATTGGCACGTTACTAATGCAAATGAATACATTTGTAGCATTTGTTGAAGACATTATCAACTGCTTCAAGTAAATAAGATGAAACATAACCTATGTGCAATGCAGCTATTGCAATATTTCAAGGTGGGCCTGAGAACGTCCCATCGTACATTGCAGTGCACCAAAAAGGTGAAACACTTGCAATAAACCTTCCACTTGCAACAATTGATGAACCTGAATTGGCATGTTGAGTGTTGTCAACGCAAATGAATACATTTGTAGCATTTGTAGAAGATATTACCAACTGCTTTACGTAAATGTGCATGTAGCTATTGCAATAATTAAGAGGTGGGACTGAAAATGACCCATCATGCATTACGGTGCATCAAAAAGGTGGGACACTGGCAATAAACCTTCCATTTGCAACAATTGATGAACCTGTATTGGCTTGTTACCAATGCAAATGAATACATTTGTAGCATTTGTTGAAGACATTATCAACTGCTTCAAGTAAATAAGATGAAACATAACCTATGAGCAATGCAGCTATTGCAATATTTCAAGGTGGGCCTGAGAACGTCCCATCATGCATCGCAGTGCACCAAAAAGGTGAAACACTTGCAATAAACCTTCCATTTGCAACAATTGATGAACCTGTATTGGCATGTTGAGTGTTGTCAACGCAAGTGAATACATTTGTAGCATTTGTAGAAGATATTACCAACTGCTTTACGTAAATGTGCATGTAGCTATTGCAATAATTAAGAGGTGGGACTGAAAATGACCCATCATGCATTACGGAGCATCAAAAAGGTGGGACACTGGCAATAAACCTTCCATTTGCAACAATTGATGAACCTGTATTGGCACGTTACCAATGCAAATGAATACATTTGTAGCATTTGTTGAAGACATTATCAACTGCTTCAAGTAAACAAGATGAAACATAACCTATGAGCAATGCAGCTATTGCAATGGTACCTTTAAGAATTTACAAGGTAGGTGTGGAAGAATAATGTCTGTAAATCCTTTTTCTAATGCCAAGAATGTTTTGAAGATTCTTAATAAAAACATTAATTCCAGTTTTTGGATTATTTTGAACGTTTCTTGCCATTTTTATATGCCAACGTGTACTCAATAATGAAATATTGTTACATCAAATACTTGTTTGAAGCATTTGGAGAAAATATACATTTTCTTTTACAGTTCAGCCTTTGTTAATTTATTATTTGATAAAGAATCTAATGTGACAATATTAGACAAGTTAAATTAGTTAATTAAAAAGTGGGAAGGAAACTAGACTCGTGTTTCTATGATTTGAATTGATATATTCAATTGACAACGAGAAAAAGATACTAATTGAATGGAGTACTCCATAAACAAGGTGACTCAACCATAACTTCACTTTCAGAGTCATAGTAGCTTGCATTACTTCTTTATTGAATGTTTTCAATTATGCAAATCATATAATAGGGTTATTGATAATGTAAACATTCTGAATATGTCTACAATGTATATTATTGCAACCTGAAGTTTGAATAATCTTCAATAAAAGATTTCTAGACGCCTTGTCCACAAAATGGCTGATTGAATCAGAGTTGTATTTGGTTAGAAACTTAGTTTTTGGTTTATCAGAAATGGACTGCACGAAGGAGGAGGTATGTTTTCAAGATTAAGTGAAGAATTGTCGATATTATACTTGAGTATTTCAGTTGGGGAAAACTAACGTCTTTCAACTGAGCATTTTAATTCCGTTGATGAAACTTTTGGACATTTATGTGCCAATGAAGAGCGAATTAAGTCCAGATGAGTTTTGTATTTTGTTGTTCGCCAAAGATGAAGCAACTGAGAAGTGTCAAGTGGAATTAAACCTGATTAAGAGTTCTTTTGTTAAGCTTGAAGAGTTTAAGGTTAAAGTCTTTTGTTATATTGTTAATAATGTTAATATTGTTTGCTTGAGTTACAGTAGATGTTTATACTTCTTTTTTATATGAGGAATACAAGTTTTTTTAGACAAAAATGCTCAAAAAGTAGCATGAAAAGTACAGAATATAGCTATAAGATAAATATTAATTCCAGGACAATTTTTTTTAAATAAATTGTAACAGTTTTTGCTGTTAAATTTACGAGAACTACTTGTGGACATGTTTCAGGGACCATTTGCCATTTTTAAGGCAGAAAGAAATAGATTTTTTGCAGAGACTTGGGGGACATTTTAATGGGGGATTCTAGAAGCCAAAATAAGACGAAAATGGAGAATATTAATTTGTTGATGGAGGCTTTGTTAAAAAGTTGTTTCAACATTTCAAGTTTCGACCTTTCTGAATTTTTTTCTAGAAAGGGGGTAGGATTTTGGGGGTATGTCTAATGACCATAAATGCTTATAATGGACCCCCCCAGCTAACAATAATTTTTTTGAAACGATTTGAAATTTTTTTTTTCGTTGAAAAATTTTACATCTTCTCGAATTTTTTTCTAGGAAATGAGTAGGATTTTGGGAGTAGGTCTATTCACCAAAAATTATTGTAATTGACCCCTGCAGCCAACAGTATTTTTTTTGGGACGATTTGAAATTTTTTAATTTCGTCGAAATATTTAGGCACCTACCCCCTGTCGATTTTTCTTGAAAATACGTTTTTGATTTTTAGTAATTTTGTTTGACATCTTACAGAAAAGTTGTCTAATACTTTTATGTAGGCACTCATAAGCTCTACTTTAGAAAAAAATTTCAATGCGATAGCTTTACTATTGTAGGAGTTATGGCCGTTTGAAAATTGGACCACTTTTATGGGGTTTTTCTCATTTTACAGGGACAAGGGGTAACTTTTACAATATTTTTATAATTTCTACATATTCTTCACTAAAATACGCGTTGATTGCATTTTTGAAAATTAAAATCCTTCAATCCGTTCAAAAGTTATGATTTTTTAAAGATTTGCATGAAATTCTGGGCAAGCATTTCTAGCCAAAAATTATATTTTCAATTAGGAATTTTTTTCTCGAAACTGCGTGGAAATTCGGGGGTATGTGTAATGACCAAAAATGTTTGTAATTGACCCTTGCAACTGAAAATAATTTTTCCAAAACGATTTGAAATTTTTTAATTTTGTTTTGAAAAATTGCAAACCTTCTCGAATTTTTTTTTTGGAAATGAGTAGGATTTTGGGGGTACGTTTATTCACCAAAAATGATTGCAATTAACCCCTGCAGCCAACAGTATTTTTTTTATAATGATTTGAAATTTTTTTTCTTCGTCGAAAAATTTCACACCTTCTCGAATTTTTTTCTAGAAAATGAGTAGGATTTTGGGAATATTACTCTTCACCAAAAATGATTGCAATTGACCCTTGCAGCCAACAGTATTTTGTTTAGAACGATTTGAAATTTTTTTTCTTCATCGAAAAATTGAGGCACCTACCCCCAGTCGATTTTCCTTAAAAATTAGTTTTTCATTTTTAATAATTTTACTTGACGTCTTACAGAAAAGTTGTCTTATACTTTTTTATAGACACTCATAAGCTCTACTTTAGAAAAAAATTTCAATGCGATAGCTTTACTATTGTAGGAGTTATGGCCGTTTGAAAATTGGACCACTTTTATGGGGTTTTTCTTATTTTGCGGGGTGAAGAATCAACTTTTCGGATATTTTTACAATTTCTATATATTCTCCATTAAAATACGCGTAGTTTGGCTTTTTGAACATTAAAATCGTCCAATCCGTTCAAAAGTTATGGTTTTTCAAAGATTCGCATGAAATTTCAGGGAACCATTTTTGATTTCACATTAAATTTTCAGTAACGATTTTTTTTCTCGAAAGTGAGTAGGATTTCTAGGGTATATGTAATGACCAAAAATGCTTATAATTGCCCCCTCTACCTAAATATATTTTTTCCAAAACGATTCGAAATTTAAAAATTCAATTGTTAATAACTTTTTAACGAAGCCTCCATCAACAAATTAATATTCTTCATTTTCGTCTTATTTTGGCCTCTAGAATCCCCCATTGAAATTTTTCCCGGTACTCGAACACCCTGTATTTATATTTCATTTTGAAAAAAATAATTAAGAATTTAATTATTAAAGAATAATTAACTCTTTATATTTTGCATTCTTAAAGGTTCTGTCAGATTCAGTACAAAATATAATCGTCGATTTATTTCTAAACATTACTCGTTACGAACAATTTTTGGAAGCAATAAGCAAAGATTTATTTAATAAACAACGACAACATCGAAACAACTATAATTTAAACGAAACCATGGGTAAACAGTTATTATTAAACCTAATTTTTAAAGCATTTCTTCTCAATAAAAGAGCACATAATTTCTTCAAAAATCTACAAAATTACTTTCATTATTCCATTACTCTATTTCTGTCATTATTATAAAATAATTAACATTGTTCAATCCCCATTCATTCACAAAATTCATTCTCATATTTCAGTACAATATTAAAAACCACAAATAACAAATTTTGTTGAATTAAAATTTTGTTGAATTAGGTGCTCAGTTATGTTAATATTTCTCTAATTATAACTGTGTTTTAATACTGTTTTAGTATCAATTTTTTCCTGTCATTTAAAGCTTTCACAGTCTTTTTGAGACTAAATTTTTTTATTAATTGTTTTTCTATTAATTAATTTAATTTTTCAGGGCTTATGTACATCCTAGCATACAGAATATTTGGTTTATATTTCGAAGATTCCGTGGACTGCTTCCGCCATTTTAAAATACAGAAAATGTTGTTTCTTGTTTCGTATCTTCTCCGACCAGAAACGTCGAATTTTTTCCACGAAAAGGGTTGTTTAATATTCGACGAGGACTTCGTCGAACAGAAGCTGGTTCTGCCATTTTTAGAAGCGACGCCATGTTTGGAGGTTCTTTCTTTAAGTCCATTCATTTTCCCACTAAAGAAAATACACTAAACAATTTGCAATTAAATAGTCTGTGACAAAAAGAAGAAATGTGAAGTTTTAGAATTTTTTAAAAATTCGAAAATTTAGTTTCTAATAGAATGTCAATTTTATTATAAATATAGTTAATAAGATTGTTGAAATTAGTGATACAATGATAGTATGCACTCGAATTTTGTAGATATTCATTTTATATTATAAAAAGAATTTTAATGGAGGATTCTAGGGGCCAAAATAAGACGAAAGTGAAGAATAGTAATTTGTTGATGGAGGCTTCGTTGGAAAGTTATTAACAATTAAAATTAAAAATTGCAAATCGTTTTGGAAAAATTATTTTTAGATAGAGGGGGCAATTGCAATCATTTTTGGTCATTAGACATAGTCTCGAAATCTTAACCATTTTCGAGAAAAAAAATCGTTACTGAAAATTTAATGTGAGATCAAAAATGGTTCCCTAAAATTTCATTTGAATCTTTAAAACACCATAACTTCTGAACGGATTGGACGATTTTAATGTTCAAAACGCCAAACGACGCGTATTTTAGTGTAGAATATGTAGAAATTGCAAAAATATCCGAAAAGTTGATTCTTCACCCCGCAAAATAAGAAAAACCCCTATAAAAGGGGTCCAATTTTAAAACAGCCATAACTCTTACAATAGTAAAGCTATCGCATTGAAATTTTTTTCTAAAGTAGAGCTTATTAGTGACTACAAAAAAGTATTAGACAATTTTTCTGTAAGACGTCAAACAAAATTACTAAAAATCGAAAACTAATTTCTAAAAGAAATCAACAGGGTGTAGGTGCCCCAATTTTTCGATGAAAAAAAAAATTTCAAATCGTTCTAAAAAAAATACTGTTGTCTGCAGGGGGCAATTACAATCATTTTTGGTCATTAGATATAGTCTCGAAATCTTAACCATTTTCGAGAAAAAAAATCGTTACTGAAAATTTAATGTGGGATCAAAAATGGTTCCCTAAAATTTCATTTGAATCTTTAAAACATCATAACTTCTGAACGGATTGGACGATTTTAATGTTCAAAACGCCAAACGACGCGTATTTTAGTGTAGAATATGTAGAAATTGCAAAAATATCCGAAAAGTTGATTCTTCACCCCGCAAAATAAGAAAAACCCCTATAAAAGGGGTCCAATTTTCAAACGGCCATAACTCCTACAATAGTAAAGGTATCGCATTGAAATTTTTTTGTAAAGTAGAGCTTATTAGTGACTACAAAAAAGTATTAGACAATTTTTCTGTAAGACGTCAAGTAAAATTATTAAAAATGAAAAACTAATTTTTAAGGAAAATCGACAGGGGGTAGATGCCTCAATTTTTCGACGAAGAAAAAAAATTTCAAATCTTTCTAAAAAAAATACTGTTGGCTGCAGGGGGCAATTACAATAATTTATGGTGAATAGACCTACCCCCAAAATCCTACTCATTTCCTAGAAAAAAATTCGAGAAGGTTTGCAAGTTTTCAAAACAAAATTAAAAAATTTCAAATCGTTCTAAAAAAAATACTGTTGGCTGCAGGGGTTAATTGCAATCATTTTTGGTGAATAGACTTACCCCCAAAATCCTACTCGTGTCCTAGGAAAAAATTCGAAAAGATGTGAAATTTTTCAAAACAAAATTAAAAAATTTCAAATCGTTTTGGAAAAATTATTTTCAGTTGCAAGGGTCAATTACAAGCATTTTTGGTTATTACACATACCCCCGAATTTCCACGCAGTTTCGAGAAAAAAATTCCTAATTGAAAATATAATTTTTGGCTAGAAATGCTTGCCCAGAATTTCATGCAAATCTTTAAAAAATCATAACTTTTGAACGGATTGAAGGATTTTAATTTTCAAAAATGCAATCAACGCGTATTTTAGTGAAGAATATGTAGAAATTATAAAAATATTGTAAAAGTTACTCCTTGTCCCTGTAAAATGAGAAAAACGTCATAAAAGTGGTCCAATTTTCAAACAGCCATAACTCCTACAATAGTAAAGCTATCGCATTAGAATTTTTTTCTAACGTAGAGCTTATTAGTGTCTATAAAAAAGTATTACACAATTTTTCTGTAAGACGTCAAGTAAAATTACTAAAAATCAAAAACGAATTTTTAAGGAAAATCAATATGGCGTAGGTGCTTTAATTTTTCGATAAAATTAAAAATTTCAAATCGTTCTAAAAAAAATACTGTTGGCTGCAGGGGTCAAGTACAATAATTTTTGGTGAATAGACCTACCCCAAAAATCCTACTCATTTCCTAGAAAAAAATTCGAGAAGATTTGCAATTTTTCAATACAAAATTAAAAAATTTCAAATCGTCCCAAAAAAAATACTGTTAGCTACAGGGGTTAATTATAATCATTTTTGGTCATTAGACATACCCTCGAATTCCTAACCGTTTTCGAAAAAAAAATTCGAGAAGATTTGCAATTTTTCAAAACAAAATTAAAAAATTTCAAATCGTCCCAAAAAAAATACTGTTGCCTGCAGGGGTCAATTATAATCATGTTTGGTCATTAGACATACCCTCGAAATCCTCACCATTTCCAAGAAAAAAATTCGGGAAGATTCGCAATTTTTCAAAACAATATTAAAAAATTTCAAATCGTTCTAAAAAAAATCCAATTATTAAACATTCCAACCAAATTGTCAATTGTATTATACACATATGTATATTAAAATTCTTGAAATTAATAATACAATGATAGTACTCGAATTTTGTAAACATTCCCCCTTGAAATCCATATAATAATCAATAATTTAATTAATTTTTAATAGAAGCTTCAGAGTCATTTGAAAGAGGAGCTGCAGAAAATGAAACATCCTAAAAAGAAGCTCACTGTTCCGTTATTTATGAATGTTTTGCATCGACCGAGATACCGGTTGAGAGTACCTCCTCCCACACCGGAAGTAAGCAATTTCCATCTGCATATTTCGTGGAAATAACACTAGTCACGCAGTAGAAGCTTATTTACGTTCTGCAATTGTTTCGTTGGCTCTAACAGTCAATTATTTTTAATTTTATGCCAATTTAAATGTTGATGACATCTCTATAGCACAGTTTTTCAGACTTCTGTGGCTTTAGTTACATATATTTAAGGATTTCAACACTTAAATAACAATAATTCTAAATACAAATAACAATTATCATTCCACATTTATTTTATTACACTTTTATTTTTAAAAAACAGTTATTCCACAACGTCAGAAATAATACATAATGCAATTATTGCGATCCAAAGTTCACTCGATTTTTTTATAATTTTCTGCTCGCCATGACTCAAAGATCGATCATTTTTCAATTATATAAGCACTGACAAGGATGACAAACGTCTGACAATTCGAGATTACCATAACGCAAATCATCATGACTCTCCATAAATGAAACCAGTGTTGAAATCGACATTCCTTGCTTTTAATTTATTCCAAGCACTTGGAGTTTTATTTATACTGAAAGAAAGTTATAAAAACTTCATTTAACGATCGTTTATTAACTTGGAGACTTCGTGTGGGGGGATCCAGTGCAAAAAATATAATATAAGTTGACGTATAGAACAAAGAGATTGGGAAGAAAACAGAGGTCAACAAGGTAGAGAGGTCGCCGTTGTGAATTCAGAAATATGTCCAATTTCTTCAGAGTATACAGGGTGTTCAACCATTCCTGGGAAAAATTTCAATGGGGGATTCTAGAGGCCAAAATAAGACGAAAATCAAGAATAGATTGTTGTCCTATCCTCCTCTGTCTTTGTATGTTTTGCTCATTTGTCATGGGATTGAGTTGTGACCAGCTCAGCCAATAATGACGATGCATCTGAGAGCAGGCGTCGTTATTATGCTATCGCCAAACAGCCTGCCCAGCCAACAAGTCATCTTTGCGTAGTAGCATCCAGTGGTGACTTGTTGGCTAGGTAGCCACAAACATGACGGGGCGGGGAGATGAGGCCTTTGCAGCGCCTCATTCCACCTGGTGAGGCTTCCTCTGACGCTGAAGAGTAGTCCCCATAACCTCGAGAGACTTTTGACCTACTCAGAGCTAGTATTTTTACATTTGCGCCTCTCAGTGTTGCCCTATCCTCCTCTGCCTCTGTATGTTTTGCTCACGTCATTTGTCATGGGATTGAGTTGTGACCAGCTCAGCCAATAATGACGATGCATCTGAGAGCAGGTGTCGTTATTATGCTATCGCCAAACAGCCTGCCCAGCCAACAAGTCATCTTTGCGTAGTAGCATCCAGTGGTGACTTGTTGGCTAGGTAGCTACAAACATGACGGGGCGAGGAGATGAGGCCTTTGCAGCGCCTCATTCCACCTGGTGAGGCTTCCTCTGACGCTGCATAGTAGTCCCCATAACCTCGAGAGACTTTTGACCTACTCAGGGCTAGTATTTTTACATTTGCGCCTCTCAGTGTTGCCCTATCCTCCTTTGCCTCTGTATGTTTTGCTCACGTCATTTGTCATGGGATTGAGTTGTGACCAGCTCAGCCAATAATGACGATGCATCTGAGAGCAGGCGTCGTTATTATGCCATCGCCAAACAGCCTGCCTAGCCAACAAGTCATCTTTGCGTAGTAGCATCCAGTGGTGACTTGTTGGCTAGGTAGCCACAAACATGACGGGGCGAGGAGATGAGGCCTTTGCAGCGGCTCATTCCACCTGGTGAGGCTTCCTCTGACGCTGAAGAGTAGTCCCCATAACCTCGAGAGACTTTTGACCTACTCAGAGCTAGTATTTTTACATTTGCGCCTCTCAGTGTTGTCCTATCCTCCTTTGCCTCTGTATGTTTTGCTCACGTCATTTGGCCTCTAGAATCTCCAATTAAAATTTTACCCAGGACTGGCTGAACACCCTGTATAACTGTTAAAAAATAGGATGTAAAAGATCCAGATAAAAGTATGGAGGAATTTTGCATCTATGGAACGCGTATAGGTGAATTTTAAGCGCTCGAACCAACGAAATTTTAAGGTTTTCTTTTTGAAGACTCCTCATATGATGGATAGGATTGGACAATGGCGAAATTTGCACGCGAAGTTCCACCGACGAACTACCTGAAGCCATCAACAGAGACGAAATTGGAGTCGTTGAGAGCTAAGAATAAGCTGCACGCTATGAATTTGTTGAAGGATGCGAACGAGAATGCGCCTAGTTGCTTCCAACGTCGTAAAGATTCGATCCAACCTGTGAAAACTGAACAACAGAAGACGCTTTTCGTGAGAAAATCGGTTCCCACATTTAAGGTGAATCGTGCAGATTACTTTACTCTCATATTTGAGTGTTTTACAAAGGATGCTTCTCAGATATTCACTTAATTTTGTCAAAATCCAAACCAAATTCAACTTTGGACCTATTAATAGACAGATCTCCTAGAGAAAGTTTCTTTTGCCAATTATTAATTTAAAGTTTGAACAATCTGGCGATCCTGTGGCCTTTCAATTATTTAATTCAAGTAAAATTTATTTGTTCAACAGCCTGTGGAGGTGAAACAGACAGCAGCTTCCATTTTGAGGGAATGTGCACGAGTGATAAGCGACGAAGAGAAAGAAATAAAGAAGTAAATCTAAGAATAAAAATTACTGGTCGAAAGTATGGGGTAATAGTGTGTAGTATCAGTGAAAAATATTTCTCTATCATGGAGTATTGGGTTGGTAAATATTAATTGGTATCTTTTGGAGCTAGTCACAACTCAATTCCATGACAAATGACGTGAGCAAAACATACAGAGGCAAAGGAGGATAGGGCAACACTGAGAGGCGCAAATGTAAAAATACTAGCCCTGAGTAGGTCAAAAGTCTCTCGAGGTTATGGGGACTACTATGCAGCGTCAGAGGAAGCCTCACCAGGTGGAATGAGGCGCTGCAAAGGCCTCATCTCCTCGCCCCGTCATGTTTGTGGCTACCTAGCCAACAAGTCACCACTGGATGCTGCTACGCAAAGATGACTTGTTGGCTAGGCAGGCTGTTTGGCGATAGCATAATAACGACGCCTGCTCTCAGATGCATCGTCATTATTGGCTGAGCTGGTCACAACTCAATCCCATGACAAATGACGTGAGCAAAACATACAGAGGCAGAGGAGGATAGGGCAACACTGAGAGGCGCAAATGTAAAAATACTAGCCCTGAGTAGGTCAAAAGTCTCTCGAGGTTATGGGGACTACTCTTCAGCGTCAGAGGAAGCCTCACCAGGTGGAATGAGGCGCTGCAAAGGCCTCATCTCCTCGCCCCGTCATGTTTGTGGCTACCTAGCCAACAAGTCACCACTGGATGCTACTACGCAAAGATGACTTGTTGGCTAGGCACGCTGTTTGGCGATAGCATAATAACGACGCCTGCTCTCAGATGCATCGTCATTATTGGCTGAGCTGGTCACAACTCAATCCCATGACAAATGACGTGAGCAAAACATACAGAGGCAAAGGAGGATAGGGCAACACTGAGAGGCGCAAATGTAAAAATACTAGCCCTGAGTAGGTCGAAAGTCTCTCGAGGTTATGGGGACTACTATGCAGCGTCAGAGGAAGCCTCACCAGGTGGAATGAGGCGCTGCAAAGGCCTCATCTCCCCGCCCCGTCATGTTTGTGGCTACCTAGCCAACAAGTCACCACTGGATGCTACTACGCAAAGATGACTTGTTGGCTAGGCAGGCTGTTTGGCGATGGCATAATAACGACGCCTGCTCTCAGATGCATCGTCATTATTGGCTGAGCTGGTCACAACTCAATCCCATGACAAATGACGTGAGCAAAACATACAGAGGCAAAGGAGGATAGGGCAACACTGAGAGGCGCAAATGTAAAAATACTAGCCCTGAGTAGGTCAAAAGTCTCTCGAGGTTATGGGGACTACTATGCAGCGTCAGAGGAAGCCTCACCAGGTGGAATGAGGCGCTGCAAAGGCCTCATCTCCTCGCCCCGTCATGTTTGTGGCTACCTAGCCAACAAGTCACCACTGGATGCTACTACGCAAAGATGACTTGTTGGCTAGGCAGGCTGTTTGGCGATAGCATAATAACGACGCCTGCTCTCAGATGCATCGTCATTATTGGCTGAGCTGGTCACAACTCAATCCCATGACAAATGACGTGAGCAAAACATACAGAGGCAGAGGAGGATAGGGCAACACTGAGAGGCGCAAATGTAAAAATACCAGCCCTGAGTAGGTCAAAAGTCTCTCAAGGTTATGGGGACTACTGTGCAGCGTCAGAGGAAGCCTCACCAGGTGGAATGAGGCGCTGCAAAGGCCTCATCTCCTCGCCCCGTCATGTTTGTGGCTACCTAGCCAACAAGTCACCACTGGATGCTGCTACGCAAAGATGACTTGTTGGCTAGGCAGGCTGTTTGGCGATAGCATAATAACGACGCCTGCTCTCAGATGCATCGTCATTATTGGCTGAGCTGGTCACAACTCAATCCCATGACAAATGACGTGAGCAAAACATACAGAGGCAGAGGAGGATAGGGCAACACTGAGAGGCGCAAATGTAAAAATACTAGCCCTGAGTAGGTCAAAAGTCTCTCGAGGTTATGGGGACTACTCTTCAGCGTCAGAGGAAGCCTCACCAGGTGGAATGAGGCGCTGCAAAGGCCTCATCTCCTCGCCCCGTCATGTTTGTGGCTACCTAGCCAACAAGTCACCACTGGATGCTACTACGCAAAGATGACTTGTTGGCTAGGCACGCTGTTTGGCGATAGCATAATAACGACGCCTGCTCTCAGATGCATCGTCATTATTGGCTGAGCTGGTCACAACTCAATCCCATGACAAATGACGTGAGCAAAACATACAGAGGCAAAGGAGGATAGGGCAACACTGAGAGGCGCAAATGTAAAAATACTAGCCCTGAGTAGGTCGAAAGTCTCTCGAGGTTATGGGGACTACTATGCAGCGTCAGAGGAAGCCTCACCAGGTGGAATGAGGCGCTGCAAAGGCCTCATCTCCCCGCCCCGTCATGTTTGTGGCTACCTAGCCAACAAGTCACCACTGGATGCTACTACGCAAAGATGACTTGTTGGCTAGGCAGGCTGTTTGGCGATGGCATAATAACGACGCCTGCTCTCAGATGCATCGTCATTATTGGCTGAGCTGGTCACAACTCAATCCCATGACAAATGACGTGAGCAAAACATACAGAGGCAAAGGAGGATAGGGCAACACTGAGAGGCGCAAATGTAAAAATACTAGCCCTGAGTAGGTCAAAAGTCTCTCGAGGTTATGGGGACTACTATGCAGCGTCAGAGGAAGCCTCACCAGGTGGAATGAGGCGCTGCAAAGGCCTCATCTCCTCGCCCCGTCATGTTTGTGGCTACCTAGCCAACAAGTCACCACTGGATGCTACTACGCAAAGATGACTTGTTGGCTAGGCAGGCTGTTTGGCGATAGCATAATAACGACGCCTGCTCTCAGATGCATCGTCATTATTGGCTGAGCTGGTCACAACTCAATCCCATGACAAATGACGTGAGCAAAACATACAGAGGCAGAGGAGGATAGGGCAACACTGAGAGGCGCAAATGTAAAAATACCAGCCCTGAGTAGGTCAAAAGTCTCTCAAGGTTATGGGGACTACTGTGCAGCGTCAGAGGAAGCCTCACCAGGTGGAATGAGGCGCTGCAAAGGCCTCATCTCCCCGCCCCGTCATGTTTGTGGCTACCTAGCCAACAAGTCATCACTGGATGCTACTACGCAAAGATGACTTGTTGGCTAGGCAGGCTGTTTGGCGACAGCATAATAACGACGCCTGCTCTCAGATGCATCGTCATTATTGGCTGAGCTGGTCACAACTCAATCCCATGACAAATGGCGTGAGCAAAACGTACAGAGGCAGAGGAGGATAGGGCAACACTGAGAGGCGCAAATGTAAAAATACCAGTCCTGAGTAGGTCAAAAGTCTCTCGAGGTTATGGGGACTACTGTTCAGCGTCAGAGGAAGCCTCACCAGGTGGAATGAGGCGCTGCAAAGGCCTCATCTCCTCGCCCCGTCATGTTTGTGGCTACCTAGCCAACAAGTCACCACTGGATGCTACTACGCAAAGATGACTTGTTGGCTAGGCAGGCTGTTTGGCGATAGCATAATAACGACGCCTGCTCTCAGATGCATCGTCATCATTGGCTGAGCTGGTCACAACTCAATTCCATGACAAATGACGTGAGCAAAACATACAGAGGCAGAGGAGGATAGGGCAACACTGAGAGGCGCAAATGTAAAAATACTAGCCCTGAGTAGGTCAAAAGTCTCTCGAGGTTGTGGGGACTACTATGCAGCGTCAGAGGAAGCCTCACCAGGTGGAATGAGGCGCTGCAAAGGCCTCATCTCCTCGCCCCGTCATGTTTGTGGCTACCTAGCCAACAAGTCACCACTGGATGCTACTACGCAAAGATGACTTGTTGGCTAGGCAGGCTGTTTGGCGATGGCATAATAACGACGCCAGCTCTCAGATGCATCGTCATTATTGGCTGAGCTAGTCACAACTCAATTCCATGACAAATGAGTAACATAGTAAAAATTTTCTTCATTTCCTCAATCTATCGTATAAATAAACGATTAAAAGTCTATTACTTTCGATCAGTAATGTATTTATAATGCTCCATAACATTTATACGTATTTTTAGAATTGTTCACATTATTTTCTGTTGCAAGAGAAGAACAATAACTTCTAAAAATAGTACAAATTAATAGGAAAGTTTGGTATTTCGTTTGTACTGTGTCAGCTTCTAGATTTTGCATTGAATTATTACAGATTGAAGGAATTAGTGGAGGGTGGACTCGATCCATGTTTGATAACGAAGTTCGAGGAGGAAAATCGCCAAAGAAAAAGGGAAGAAGAGTTGTTAAAAATACAGGAAAAGCATCTTTTGGCTTTATTGAGCCGTGAGGGAGCTTTTATAGCAAAACAATCGCTATTGGACGACGTTAAGCAACATGCTGATAGCGTACGAAAGGAGGTAACTATACTTTACGATACATTGAAGTCCCTTTTGTCGATAGTTTGTTGACTCACACTATAATCACAATCTGTTTTTAAATGAACATATAATTCACTCAATAGATAAACAAATGGTAGAATATGCTTCATAAACATTTTTAATAATAAATATTTCCGTAGAAACAAGAACTGTACGAGAAATTGGAGAAATGGAGGGAGAATCACAATAAGGAAATGGCGGAAATCGTCGAGAAGTGTCGCGAAATCGAGCAAGCATCTCGCGATGCTTTCAACGCCATGATCGACGAGAAACGACAAAAAGGTGAACTATTTCTCCATAGTAGATCTCTATTTTCTTTTTTATTAGTTTTAAACGACGAATTACTTCGATCAGCCGCCGAAGTTTCAGAAGAATCGCGACAACTGAGAGCTCAGATGGTAAAACAGAGAGAAGAGGATACTCAAAGGAAGATTAAATTAATTCAGGAAATCAAAACCATTCAATCATTGCGAGCATTGCCTTTCAAGGACTTCGATCCTACCGAATCCAGTGGCCTGGGTCTCTTTTGCGAAATGTCCTTGGCAGAGGTTAGTTCGAAATTTAAGCACAGTTAAATTAATAAAAATTCATAATCTGATCAGTTCTAATTAATATTCAGTTTACTCGAGTTTCTAAATGTTTATTAATATTGAAATCCAGTGTCATTTATTTATGAAAATTTTTTAAGGTATACAGAAATCTACCTTACCGACTTTGGAAGTAATATTTTTTATAAATGGTGATATTCACTATGAATTCATCGATTTAATGACGTTTAATTGGTTGAAGAGTGTGTATACGTAGTTTTATAGAAATAAAGTTTGTCCACTTGTGAGAGAGCGTAGCCATCTAGCGGCGAGTGAGGAAAGTATTCTCACAAATTATTTTGTTATTCATAGATTTTATTAGAGAGTACATATTTTAGAAATTTAATGAAGTTAATGACGTTTCAAGCTAATTTTTTAATTTGTATATTTCAGTTTTTGGAATAAAAAATTCACACAAATTTACCTTTGTTGCTAGAATCTATAAAAAATGAAAGATTTCCAGGGCCAACAATCTATTTTGTAATAAAATAATAAACCGAAAATAATTTTTCCAGAACGATTAGAAATTTTTTAATTTTGTCAACTTTCCTGAATTTTTTTCGCGAAAGTGGTTAGGATTTCGAGGGTACGTCTAATGACCAAAAATGATTGCAATTGACCCCCCTAGCTAAAAATAATTTTTTTAATACGATTTGAAATTTTTTGAAAAAGGGGACTACCCTCAATCGATTTTTCTTAAAAATTCGTTTTCGATTTTTAGTAATTTTGTTCGACGTCCTACAGAAAAGTTATCTAATACTTTTCTGTAGGTATCCATGAGCTCTACCTCAGAAAAAAGTTTCGTTTAAATATATTCACTATTGCATGAGTTATGGCCATTTGAAGATGGGTCACTTTTATGGGGGTTTTCCTCATTTTTATTATGGATTCCTTTTTCTCGCGTTGTAGTTGAAGGAGAGGCTGTTTTGGACCAAAATGAAATTAAACGAGGAGGTCGAGAATCGGAAAGCAGTCGTTCATCGAGAACGCGAGAGGCAGAAAAATCTGATCAAGGATACTCGAAAAGCTCTCGAAGACTACAAAGCCAGCAAGTTAGTTATCGAATAACTCCAGGCGCCATTTGTAATATTTGTAGGAGGATAGTTGGTCGTTGAATTTGTTTAAACGCTATTTTATATTATTAATGAGAAAAATATATTGAATTTGTCTAAACAAACGCTATATGGTCTGAGTTAGTCAGTTTTCTATGGAAACGTTTAAAAAAATTAGCTTGGGCTTGAAATCCAATACTCTAAATTGTTTATACATAATTTGCCAATAAAATGAATAAAATAGCTTCGTTGGAACAGTGTTTTTGATACCCTGAAATACCTAATGAGATATTTCATTGATGTAATATTCTGTAGAGGTGGTCAGTTATGGTTATAATATTTGTGGTTTTGGGTTAATGTTGGGACCAGAGAAAGATATTATTCTTTCTTAATTTTGACCCTTGGATTGTGAGTTTAGGATAGCTTTTCATTTGTATGTTTAGATTACACATTCTTTGTTTGCTTGGGATTATTCTTTTAGTAACATGTTTATTTTGAATATTAATTAATCATATTTCTAAAATTCATCATTTTCATTTTGTAGCTTCATCTTGATATTGACATTATTACTAAAATACTTTAAATAGGAAAAGATATTGTTATTCTTGCTTATTTTGACCCTTGCATAGTGAGTTTAGGATGACACTTTCAGTTTATATGTTTACATAACCCATTCTATGTTTGCTTAATTAGTTACATATTCTAAACAGCAAAAGATATTGTCATTTTTACTTATTTTGACCCTTGCATAGTGGGTTTAGGATGACTTCTAATTTACATGTCCACATAACCCCTTCTTTGTTTGCTTAATTACTAGAATATTCTAAACAAGAGAAGATATTGTCATTCTTTCTTAATTTTAACCCTTGCATAGTGGGTTTAGGATGACACTCTCAGTTTATATGTTTAGATAACCCATTCTTTGTTTCCTTAAGTACTACAATATTTAAAAAGCAAAAGATATTGTTATTCTTACTTATTTTGACCCTTGCATAGTGAGTTTAGGATGACTTGCAATTTACATGTTTACATAACCCATTCTATGTTTGCTAAATTACTAAAATATTCTAAATAGATAAAGATACTGTTATTCTTACTTATCTTGACCCTTGCATAATGCAGTTAGGATGACACTTTCAGTTTATATGTTTACATAACCCATTCTATGTTTGCTTAATTAGTTACATATTCAAAACAGCAAAAGATATTGTCATTTTTACTTATTTTGGCCCTTGCATAGTGGGTTTAGGATGACTTCCAATTTACATGTTTACATAACCCCTTCTTTGTTTGCTTAATTACTAGAATATTCTAAACAAGAGAAGATATTGTCATTCTTTCTTAATTTTGACCCTTGCATAGTGGGTTTAGGATGACACTCTCAGTTTATATGTTTAGATAACCCATTCTTTGTTTCCTTAAGTACTACAATATTTAAAAAGCAAAAGATATTGTTATTCCTACTTATTTTGACCCTTGCAAAGTGAGTTTGGGATGACTTGCAATTTACATGTTTACATAACCCATTCTATGTTTGCTTAATTACTAAAATATTCTAAATAGATAAAGATACTGTTATTCTTACTTATCTTGACCCTTGAATAATGGAGTTAGGATGAAACTTTCAGTTTATATGTTTACATAACCCATTCTATGTTTGCTTAATGAGTTACATATTCTAAACAGCAAAAGATATTGTCGTTTTTACTTATTTTGACACTTGCATAGTGGGTTTAGGATGACTTCCAATTTACATGTCCACATAACCCCTTCTTTGTTTGCTTAATTACTAGAATATTCTAAACAAGAGAAGATATTGTCATTCTTTCTTAATTTTGACCCTTGCATAGTGGGTTTAGGATGACACTCTCAGTTTATATGTTTAGATAACCCATTCTTTGTTTCCTTAAGTACTACAATATTTAAAAAGCAAAAGATATTGTTATTCTTACTTATTTTGACCCTTGCTTAGTGGGTTTAGGATGACTTGCAATTTACATGTTTACATGACCCATTCTATGTTTGCTTAATTACTAAAATACTTTAAAAAGCAAAAGATATTGTTATTCTTTCCTAATTTTGACCCATAAACGTAACACCCTATAGAAGTTACCAGTTACAGTTATAATATTTATAGTTTTGGCTCAAAGTTGGGACCAGAAAAAGATATTATTCTTTCTCAATTTTGATCCTTACACTATGAGTTTATGATAGCTTTTAGTTTGTATGTTTAGATTACACATTCTTTGTTTCTTTAATTACTAAAATATTCCAAACAGCAAAACATATTATTATTCTCACTTATTCTGACCCTTGCACAGTAAGCTTAGGATGACACTTCCAATTTACAAGTTTACATAACCCATTCTATGTTTACTCAATTACTATCATGCTTTTAACAAATAAAGATACTATCATTCTTCCTTAATTTTGACCCTTACATAGCAAATTTAACATAACTCCCAATTTACATCTATCCACAACCCATTCTATGTTTGCTCAATGACTAAAATATTCCAAACAGCAAAACATATTATTATTCTCACTTATTCTGACCCTTGCACAGTATGACTTTCAGTTTGCATCTTTACATTGCACATTCTATGTCTGCTCAAGTAAACTTTGTGCAAGTAGGCGATAACAAGGCGAACGACCAGGGATCTATTGAAAGAAAACAGTAATATCATGTCTAGATCATCGGATACTATCTAAAGAAGATTTGTCTTTGTTTTGTAGACGCGCTGCTGTCTCATCGTCTACATTCCAGCGGACGTATTTGTCTGTCAACTCGCCAGAAGTGGACGCGTTACGGAGACAGTTGGAGGAACGGAGAGGCAAGAGGCTGCAGAAGGAAAACGCGTTGCGTTCCAAGTGAATCAATTCACGACCTTCTGAATCAGTGACTATCAATCAAACTTCAGTTGATATTTTTTCAATAAAACATGACAATTTTACTTTATTTGATACATAACAACACTATAAAAATACCTTCAGTAGTACTCAGTAAATTAAATAAAATTTCAGGTTGCCTGAGAGTCAAAATCCTACACTGTCGGTAACATAGGAAATCCAGTGAATCCCCAATTATTTTTTGAGTAGTTCAAGTCTTTTTTATTGATTTTTTGGCAGAACAATGCATGCAACAATCAGAAAGCTACTTAATCAGCTAGATTCAATCGTTTCTGAGTATTTTTACTCAAAAAACAAGTGGGGATTCACCGAATTTCCTATGTTACCGACAGTGTAGCATTTTTACCGACACTGCAGAACTTTTACCGACAGATTTTATTTAATTCACCGAGTACTCTATACGAATTTCAATAATTTAGTATAATTTTCATGTTTAATTGAATAAATATCGTCTGAACCTCGGGAAATATGATTTTAAGTGACAGTCACTGTATGTTTGGCGTTCGTTGGACGATTAATCTGTAACGTGTTACGAAATAATTGCACGTGAATGGGAATCAGGAATCGTTATTGCGTGCCGGTGTTGTTTTGTTTTTCGCGTTTACATCACGCTCGATATTCCTTTCTCATCGTCGACGTCCTAGTTACGGGTTGAGGATACAATGCAACCTTCGATAAACATCTGCGTTAGCCTGCAATTGAAATATTCGCAAGTCATCTCTCCAAGATGACGCACTTTCTTACGTAGCAATTTTCCATCAAACTTCAGGACAGTCGTATCACTTTCGTAGTTAGAATCTTCTCGAATAGATTCGTCGAAATTGTATTTGACGAGGCCTTGAGGCTCTTTTGGCCTTGAAAATTTGTGAATAAACTGATTTAAACACTTTTGAATCGACAAAAAATCCCACTTTTAGGTAGTATTTATTTTCTGACTCTCCAAAATACTATTTATTACGTAAACTGCACTTAATTTAGCTCTTTGAAATATCTATTATACAGTTTTTAATTCCTGTAAGTCTGTCGGTAAAGTAGTACCTGCTGTTTTATCGACGAACATACTCCACTTGTAATTTTTGCGTTTTTCAGTTCTTTTGGATAATTATAAATTCGTAAAAATTCTTTTAGTAATTTTAGATTGATAATGTATTAAAGGTTCTCTGAATAAATATAAAAATCAACAAAAAAATCCCACTTTTAGGTGATATAAATAGAAATATTTATTTTCTGACTCTTTAAAATACTATTTATTATGTAAACTGCACTTAATTTAGCTCTTTGAAATATCTGTTACAGTTAATTAATTCCTGTAAGTCTGTCGGTAAAGTAGTAGCTGCTGTTTTATCGACGAATATACTCCACTTGTAATTTTTGCGTTTTTCAGTTCTTTTGGATAATTGTAAATTCGTAAAAATTATATTCGAATGATCAAATAATGAAATAATAAAAGTGAAGATGAAATTAATAGAAAAATCTTGAAACTGCAAAAAATTAATACACTTTTCGTCTTCATTTTTGTTGTACTGTTTCAGAGTTTTCTTTCATTCCACTGGCCTGTACCAATCGACGTGAATTGACACTAATTGCTACAATTATATTTTGTCTAGCGACTATTTCCAGCGAGATACCAGCCTAACAGAGTCATCAAAATGCAATAGGTGATATTTGCACGTGGAAATATTCAGTAAATCTTCAGTAGCAACTTGGAGAGTTTGCAGAGAGTGAAATGGATGGTAAACAAATGTTATTTTATATAAAAAAGTCACTTTTTTACAGGTTTTCTTCCTTCGAAGTGTAAAATATAATTTTTAAAATGTCCAAAATATGAGAATATAAAATATCAGACAAATAATTGTTGAAACGTTATTGAGAGAATTTTTTTTATTTGTGAAATTTGCAATATTTTGAGCTCGATTGAATATTTAATTTTAGTATGAATTTAGTATGAGATATGCATTGATAAATAATTTGAGTAAGGATGAAATACGTAGTTTATTTAATTTTATGAAGGAAATAATAATGAAGGAAATAATAGATTGAATTTAGAGAATTGAATTTTTTTTATTGAGTGAATTAGTTTTTATTATTTGATTTTAAATTCAATTTGATTCTTTGGAGAATTATTTTATGTAATAAAGAAAATTGAATTTTTTAAATATTTTAAATTGTATTTAATTTTGTTAATTTTTAATTTTTAAAATTGAAAATTAACAAAATTAGATGAAATATAATTGGATTTTTTAAATACCTTAAATTATATTTAATTTTGTTAATTTTTACTTTTTAAAATTGAAAATTAACAAAATTAGATTAAATATAATTTAAATATTTAAAGAATTCAATTTTCTTTATTGAGTGAATTAGTTTTTATTATTTGATTCTAAATTCAATTTAATTCTTTGAAGAATTATTTTATGTAATAAAGAAAATTGAATTTTATAAATATTTTAAATTATATTTAATTTTGTTAATTTTTAATTTTTAGAATTCAATTTTCTTTGATGAGTGATTTAATTTTTATTATTTAATTCTAAATTCAATTTGATTCTTTGAAGAATTATTTTATGTAATAAAGAAAATTGAATTTTTTAAATATTTTAAATTGTATTTAATTGTGTTACTTTTTAATTTTTAAAATTGAAAATTAACAAAATTAGATTAAATATAATTTAAATATTTTAAAAATTCAATTTTCTTTAATGAGTGAATTAATTTTTATTATTTAATTCTAAATTCAATTTGATTCTTTGGAGAATTATTTTACCCAAAACAAATAAAATTGAATTTTAAAAATTAAAAATTGAAAATTAACAAAATTAGATGAAATATAATTTAAAATATTTAAAAAATTTAATTTTCTTTAATGAGTAAATTAATTGTTATTATTTCATTCTAAATTCAATTTAATTCTCTAAAAAATTATTTTACTCAACAAATAAAATTGAATTTTAAAAATTAAACATTGAAAATTAACAAAATTAGATTAAATATAATTTAAAATATTTAGAAAATTCAATTTTCTTCAATGAGTAAATTAAATAATAAATTAATTCTCATTATTTAATTCTAAATTGAATTTAATTCTCTAAAAAATTATTTTACCCAAATAAAATTGAATTTTAAAAATTAAAAACAGAAAATTAACAAAATTAGATGAAATACAATTTAAAATATTTAAAAAATTCAATTTTCTTCAATGAGTAAATTAAATAATAAATTAATTCTCATTATTTAATTCTAAATTCAATTCAAATCTTTACAGAATTATTTTACTGAATAAAGAAAATTGAATTTTAAAAATTGAAAATTGAAAATTAACAAAATTAGATTAAATACAATATAAAATATTTAAAAAATTCAATTTTCTCCAATGAGTAAATTAAATAATAAATTAATTCTCATTATTTAATTCTAAATTCAATTTAATTCTTCAAAGAATTATTTTTCCAACAAAGAAATTTTTAAACTAATTTCATTTAATTATAATTCTCATATTTAAACAAATATCAAATTAATTTCATTTAATTATAATTCTCAAATTTAAAAACAAATTTTAAATCAATTTCATTTAATTATAATTCTCAAATTTAAAACTAATTCCAAATGAATTTCATTTAATTATAATTCTTATATTTAAACAAATTTTAAATTAATTCCATTTAATTATAATTCTCAAATTTAAAAACAAATTTCAAATTAATTTCATTTAATTATAATTCTCATATTTAAACAAATTTAAAATCAATTTCATTTAACTATAATTCTCATATTTAACAAAAATTTCAAATCAATTTCATTTAATTATAATTCTCAAATTTAAACAAAATTTTAAATTAATTTCATTTAATTACAATTTTCATATTTAAAACAAATTTCAAATTAATTTCATTTAATTATAAATCTAAAATTTAAACAAATTTTAAATTAATTCCATTTAACTATAATTCTCATATTTAAACAAATTTAAAATCAATTTCCTTTAATTATAATTCTCATATTTAACGAAAATATCAAATCAATTTCATTTAACTATAATTCTCATATTTAAAACAAATTTAAAATCAATTTCATTTAATTATAATTCTCATATTTAACAAAAATATCAAATTAATTCCATTTAATTACAATTCTCTTATTTAAACAAATTTAAAATCAATTTCATTTAATTATAATTCTCATATTTAACAAAAATATCAAATTAATTCCATTTAATTATAATTCTCAAATTTAAAACAAATTTTAAATCAATTTCATTTAACTATAATTCTCAAATTAAAAAATAATTTCAAATTAATTCCATTTAATTACAATTCTCATATTTAAACAAATTTAAAATCAATTTCATTTAACTATAATTCTCATATTTAACAAAAATATCAAATTAATTCCATTTAATTATAATTCTCAAATTAAAAACAAATTTTAAATCAATTTCATTTAATTATAATTCTCAAATTTAAGAAAAATTTCAAATCAATTTCATTTAATTATAATTCTCATATTTAAACAAATTTAAAATCAATTTCATTTAATTATAATTCTCAAATTTAAACAAAATTTTAAATTAATTTCATTTAATTACAATTCTCATACTAAAAACAATTTCAAATGAATTCCATTTAATTATAATTCTCATATTTAAAACAAATTTCAAATCAATTTCATTTAATTATAATTCTCAAATTTAAAAACAATTTCAAATGAATTCCATTTAATTATAATTCTCATATTTAAACAAATTTTAAACAAACTCCATTTATCTATAATTCTCATATTTAAACAAATTTAAAATTAATTTCATTTAATAAAAATTCTCAAATTTAACAAAAATTTCAAATTAATTCCATTTAATTACAATTCTCATACTAAAAAAAAATTTCAAATCAATTCCATTCAATAATAATTCTCAAATTTAAACAAATTTCAAATTAATCCCACTAAATAATAATTCTCATACCAAAAAAAATGAAAACCAATTTCCTAATCACAAATAACATTATTCCAATTCTAAATAAACAAACTACTACGCAATAATAAATAACATCTCCAAATCTCTCGCAATTCGAATCTCGAATGACACTGAATAATTCCCAGAAAACTCTGCAATTACACAGCCATTATTTCCCGATCGTGGGACACGGAACGCGAGATTTAAGAAACCCCCTCCCAAACAATAGCGCCAGATTACTTTGCACAAGTATCTTTTTATCACTTTTATTGCCTAATTATAGAATCAATTCAGAACTAAATAACTATTATAAAAGTTTCGAGCGAGTCATGGAGTCCATTGCTTGCACTGTGCTTTATCGTCGATGCTGGGGGGTGGGGGGGAGTGGAGACACAATAAGAAGGAAGCGTTTGCCATAGCATTTTCCGTGCACTCGTTCGAGAGACAGTAATCAGTCACTTTTCCATCGTCTGCAACGTGACTTTCGTATCGCGTCCAAGATTGTTTAAACGTCGTCTTCATACCAACCGACTCCATTTTGTTCAGAATGGTCGCTGGGAGTACACAGCAAAATGTAAGATCTTCTTAAAAGTTGTGTCTTCGTTTTATTTGCAATTTAGAGTGTTTTAAGTTGTTATTGCTCTCAGGGGGATCTCCCTTTCACTATGGAGAACAACGTGCTCAAAGGGAAGACAATTCCGTGTGAGATCAATTACACCAATGTTGGGAAAGTTATGTTCGATGTCATGCAGAAGCACTCTAATTTCGTTGGTCAGGTATGTGGAATAATTTATTAGTTTTAATAGTGTCTCACTGTGTGGAAATCCTGGTCGATAAAAGCAGTTTTCTGTGTTATCTTCTTTGGGGTTGGTTTGAAATTGTTTGAAACAATTTTTACTTAATTTTTGGGAGACTGTCTCTGTTTTGTTTATTTATTATTGTGTTTTATTATTGTGTTTTTTTTTTCGAGGAAATTTAGTGGCTTAAAAGTGGAGGATTTGCCTCTTTTTAATAATGTAATATTTTTAAAATATTGTCTCACTGTGTGGAAATCTTGGTCGATAAAAGCAGTTTTCTTTGGGGTTGGTTTGAAATTTTTCAAAATTTTCGCTTAATTTTTGGAAGATTGTTACTGTTTTGTTTATTTATTATTGCGTTTTTTTTCGAGGAAATTTAGAGGCTTAAAAGTGGAGAATTTGCCTCTTTTTAATAATGTAATATTTTTAAAATATTGTCTCACGATGTGGAAATCCTGGTCGATAAAAGCAGTTTTCTGTGTTATCTTCTTTGGGGTTGGTTTGAAATTGTTTGAAACAATTTTTACTTAATTTTTGGGAGACTGTCTCTGTTTTGTTTATTTATTATTGTGTTTTTTTTTAAGGGAATTTAGTGGCTTAAAAGTGGAGGATTTGCCTCTTTTTAAAAGTGTAATATTTCTAAAATAGATATTTTTAAAATATTGTCTCACGATGTGGAAATCCTGGTCGATAAAAGCAGTTTTCTGTGTTATCTTCTTTGGGGTTGGTTTGAAATTTTTCAAAATTTTCGCTTAATTTTTGGAAGATTGTTACTGTTTTGTTTATTTATTATTGTGTTTTTTTTTCGAGGAAATTTAGAGGCTTAAAAGTGGAGGATTTGCCTCTTTTTAATAGTGTAATATTTCTAAAATAGATATTTTTAAAATATTGTCTCACGATGTGGAAATCCTGGTCGATAAAAGCAGTTTTCTGTGTTATCTTCTTTGGGGTTGGTTTGAAATTTTTCGAAATAAATTTCGCTTAATTTTTGGAAGATTGTTACTGTTTTGTTTATTTATTATTGTGTTTTTTTTTCGAGGAAATTTAGAGGCTTAAAAGTGGAGAATTTGCCTCTTTTTAATAATGTAATATTTCTAAAATAGATATTTTTAAATTGTCATTCTTAATGGTGTCTCACGGTGAGGAAATCCTGGTCGATAAAAGCAGTTTTCTGTGTTATCTTCTTTGGGGTTGGTTTGAAATTGTTTGAAACAATTTTTACTTAATTTTTGGAAGATTGTTACTGTTTTGTTTATCTATTATTGTGTTTTTTTTTAAGGGAATTTAGTGGCTTAAAAGTGGAGGATTTGCCTCTTTTTAATAATGTAATATTTTTAAATTGACATTTTTAATGGTGTCTCACGATGTGGAAATCCTGGTCGATAAAAGCAGTTTTCTGTGTTATCTTCTTTGGGGTTGGTTTGAAATTTTTCAAAATTTTCGCTTAATTTTTGGAAGATTGTTACTGTTTTGTTTATTTATTATTGTGTTTTTTTTTTAAGGGAATTTAGTGGCGTAAAAGTGGAGGATTTGCCTCTTTTTAATAGTGTAATATTTCTAAAATAGATATTTTTAAATTGTCATTCTTAATGGTGTCTCACGGTGTGGAAATCTTGGTCGATAAAAGCAGTTTTCTGTGTTATCTTCTTTGGGGTTGGTTTGAAATTGTTTGAAACAATTTTTACTTAATTTTTGGGAGACTGTCTCTGTTTTGTTTATTTATTATTGTGTTTTTTTTTTGAGGAAATTTAGAGGCTTAAAAGTGGAGAATTTGCCTCTTTTTAATAATGTAATATTTCTAAAATAGATATTTTTAAATTGTCATTTTTAATGGTGTCTCACGGTGTGGAAATCCTGGTCGATAAAAGCAGTTTTCTGTGTTATCTTCTTTGGGGTTGGTTTGAAATTTTTCAAAATTTTCGCTTAATTTTTGGAAGATTGTTACTGTTTTGTTTATTTATTATTGTGTTTCTATTTCGAGGAAATTTAGTGGCTTAAAAGTGGAGGATTTTTAATAATGTTAATAAATATTTCTAAAATAGATATTTTTAAATTATTCTTAGTCGATAAAAGCAGTTTCCTGTGTTATCTTCTTTGGGGTTGGTTTAAAATTCTTTAAAAAAATGTTTACTTCTTAATTTTTTAAAGACTGTCACTGTTTTGTTTATTTATTATTGTGTTTCTATTTCGAGGAAATTTAGAGGCGTAAAAGTGGAGAATTTGCCTCTTTTTAATAATATAATATTTCTAAAATAGATATTTTTAAATTATTCTTAGTCGATAAAAGCAGTTTCCTGTGTTATCTTCTTTGGGGTTGGTTTAAAATTCTTCGAAATAAATTTTGCTTCTCAATTTTTGGAAGATTGTCTCTGTTTTGTTTAGCTATTATTGTGTTTTTTTTTCGAGGAAATTTAGTGGTGTAAAAGTGGAGGATTTTTAATAATGTAATATTTCTAAAATAGATATTTTTAAATTATTGTCTCACGGTGTGGAAATCCTAGTCGATAAAAGCAGTTTCCTGTATTATCTTCTTTGGGGTTGGTTTAAAATTCTTCAAAATAAATTTTGCTTCTCAATTTTTGGAAGATTGTCACTGTTTTGTTTATCTATTATTGTGTTCTTTTTCTCGAGGAAATTTAGTGGTGTAAAAGTGGAGGATTTGTTAAAATCACCATTTACAAAAGAGTGAAACGTGAATCATTAAAAAAGTCGGTAAGGTAGACTTCTGCAAATATATATTACCCTATGTAAAAAATGTTTAGGTAAAGGGCCCTTCATTTCAAGATCTATAGACATTTATAAACTCAAGTAAATTTGAGGTTAGCTGAGAGTAAATATTCTACACTGTCGGTAACATAGGAAATCCGGTGAATCCCCAATTGTTTTCTGTGAAACAAAGCTTAGAAATCATTGAATCTATAAAATGGTGATTATGGTTTGAATCATAATAAGTATCATGGTACAGTTGAGTGAGAATCTTTAGTAATACTCAGTGAATTAAATAAAATTTGAGGTTACGTGTGAAATTTAGCTGTCGATAAAAATTCTACACTGTCGGTAAAACTTCTACACTGTCGATAACATAGGAAATTCGGTGAATCCCCAATTGTTTTCTTGTCTAACAAAGTTTAGTAACGATTGAATCTATAAAATGGTGATTATGGTTTGAATAATAATAGGTATGATGGTAGAGTTGAGTGAGAATCTTTAGTAGTGCTCAGTGAATTAAATAAAATTTGAGGTTACGTATGAAATTTAGCTGTCGGTAAAAATTCTACACTGTCGGTAAAACTTCTACACTGTCGATAACATAGGAAATCCGGTGAATCCCCAATTGTTTTCTAATCTAACAAAGCTTAGTAACGATTGAATCTACAAAATGGTGGATCATAATAAAAATAGTTTACATTAATATTTAGTTGGGGAACCAAATGTATTTTGGACACACTGCAGTGCACTTTACTAAATAAAATATTTTGAAATATAATAATAATAATAGAATACGAATGAAATAGTATTTTAATAAAAAACCTAATAAAAACTATTCTTCTTTAAAGAAGAAGTTTCTCTAATAAACTTGCAATGTTAAATTTCATTTTCAACTAAAATATTCTTAAACATTAGAAACAACGATTACTACCTAGCTAAGTAAATAATTTCGAATATTTTTTTACTTATTATTTATTAAATAACTTAAATAAATATTATTTAATTTATTAAATAACTAAATATATAAAGTTTTGGAGGGTTTCAAACCCCCAAAAAAATGATGTTTCTCAATGGAAAAAATATATCTTCTCTCGTCCTTGATCGCAATTACTTTCCTTTCTCGAAGGTCGGAAACTGAATGAATCAGCTTATCGAAAGTGTTGCTTACGATCGCTTTCTCAGATCGGAACCTGTCTCGACAAATTGGTTTCACAGAAAAACTTGTGGCGATTAATCGTCGACTCTGCTGTATGAAAGTGGCTTTGCGTAACGCATGGTTGCATGTAATCATACGTCTTTCAATAATTGCGTGCATTTCGCAAGCCTCACAACAGTGATGTGGCCAATCGTGAACAAATAGTTCGAGTTTGAATAGGTTTGTTTCCATAAGTTAAAGTCACAGCAATTTTCTATCATATGAATAGCAACAAATATACGTTTTAAGTGTAAAGAAAACATAAAATGTGCACCAAATTCATCTATTTAATTTTTAATAATAAAAAAGGACTTCGTGAGTTCAAATACTATTTATCAAATTAAGAGTTTTCCCAAAAACCAACGATTTTTTTTTTTTTTTAATTAAATTGTTTAGGTTTACAATTGAGATTCTTTTAGACAGACTGTCAGGAGGAAAGAGGAGGCTCTAGATTTTTTTAAGCGAAAGGAGAGGTTCATTTTTTTCTAATTGCAAAACAAGGAGCATGTTAGAATCGATTTTTAATAAATTTGGCTGGCGCTGAATGGAAAAGTTGTTTAGTACTTTTTTGTAGGTATCCGTGAGCTCTATTTTAGAAAAAAGTTTCATTGAAATATATTCACTAGTGAAGGAGTTATGGCTGTTTGAAGATTGGATGACTTTTATGGGGGTTTTCTCATTTTAGAATCGATTTTTAATAAATTTGGCTGGCGTTGAATGGAAAAGTTGTTTAGTACTTTTTTGTAGGTATCCATGAGCTCTATTTTAGAAAAAAGTTTCATTGAAATATATTCACTAGTGTAGGAGTTATGGCTGTTTGAAAATTGAACTACTTTTATGGGGTTTTCCTCATTTTAGGGGGTCAAGGAGCAACTTTTCGAATATTTTTAGAATTCCTAAATATTCTATACTAAAATACGCGGCGTTTGGCTTTTCGAACATTAAAATTGTCCAATCCGTTCAAAAGTTATGGTGTTTTAAAGATTCGAATAAAATTTCCAGGATACATTTCAGGTCTAGAATTACATTTTCATTTAGGAATTTTTTTCTCGAAAATGCGTAGGATTTTGGGGGTATGTCTAATGACCAAAAATGATTGTAATTGACCCTTGGAACCGAACATAATTTTTCCAAAACGATTTGAAATTTTTTATTTTTGTCAAAAAATTTCACATCTTTTCGAATTTTTTTCTAGGAAATGAATAGGATTTCGGGAATATGACTCTTCATCAAAAATGATTGTAATTGACCCCTGCAGCCAATAGTATTTTTTTTAGAACGATTTGAAATTTTTTTTTTTCGTCGAAAAATTTAGGCACCTACCCCCTGTCGATTTTTCTTAAAAATTAGTTTTTCATTTTTCATAATTTTATTTGACGTCCTACAGAAAAATTGTCTAATACTTTTTTGTAGGTACCTATGGGCTCTACTTCAGAAAAAAGTTTCAATGCGATATCTTTACTATTGTAGGAGTTATGGCTGTTTGAAAATTGGACCACTTTTATAGGGTTTTTTCCATTTTGCGGGGTGAAGAATCAACTTTTTGGATATTTTTGCAATTTCTACATATTCTACACTAAAATACGCGGCGTTTGGCTTCTCGAACATTAAAATCGTCCAATCCGTTCAAAAGTTATGACATTTTAAAGATTCGAATGAAATTTCTGGGGGTCCATTTCTAGCCAGGAATTATATTTCCATTTAGGAATTTTTTTCTCGAAAATGGTTAGGATTTCAAGACTATATCTAATGACCAAAAATGATTGTAATTGAACCCTCCAACTAAATATAATTTTTCCAAAACGATTTGAAATACCTGAAACTTTAGGGGAATCATTCATTCATGATCAGCCATTATATTTTCAGTAACGAATTTTTTTCTCGAAAATGGATAGAATTTCGAGACTATATCTAATGACCAAAAATAATTGTAATTGACCCCTCCAACTAACAATAATTTTTCCAAAACGATTCGAAATACCTGAAACTTTAGGGGGATCATTCATTCATAATCAGACATTATATTTTCAGTAACGATTTTTTTTCTCGAAAATGGATAGAATTTCGAGACTATATCTAATGACCAAAAATGATTGTAATTGACCCCTCCAACTAAATATAATTTTTCCAAAACGATTTGAAATACCTGAAATTCAAGGGGAATCGATCATTCATAATCAGACATTATATTTTCATTCAGGAATTTTTTTCTCGAAAATGGATAGAATTTCAAGACTATGTCTAATGACCAAAAATGCTTATAATTAACCTCTCCAACTAACAATAATTTTTCCAAAACGATTTGAAATACTTGAAATTTTAGGGGAATCATTCATTCATAATCAGACATTATATTTTCAGTAACGATTTTTTTTCTCGAAAATGGATAGAATTTCAAGACTATGTCTAATGACCAAAAATGATTGTAATTAACCCCTCCAACTAAATATAATTTTTCCAAAACGATTCGAAATACCTGAAATTTTAGGGGAATCAATCATTCATGATCAGCCATTATATTTTCATTCAGGAATTTTTTTCTCGAAAATGGATAGAATTTCGAGACTATGTCTAATGACCAAAAATGCTTATAATTAACCCCCGCAACTAAAAATAATTTTTCCAGAACGATTCGAAATTTTTAAATTCAATTGTTAATAACTTTTTAACGAAGCCTCCATCAAAAATTCCTATTCTCAATTTTCGTCTCATTTTGGCCCCCAGAATCCCCCATTAAAATTTCCCCCATGTTTACCCCAACACTCTCTATATTTACGTACCAATTATTGATTTGATAAATCACAAACAATCTCATTTCATTCATTCAATCTATTATTGAATGTCTAAGGTCGAAACTGATGGAATGTGGTTAAAAAATGTTGCCTTATTCAATCCTACACATCCATTCTAACATTCCAATGTCAGTATTGACGGATGGACGGAAACACTGCCAATAATAATGGCCGTGCAAGGTCGAGCGCCATTAATCGCAAGGCTACATTGCAATCTCATTTTATCGATACTCAAAACACAATAGAAACTCAGAAATCAAAAAAAAATGAAACCTAAGCAAACAAAATATATCTTAGAAACAATCTTATTCATCTTTTCCATCTTATTTCCTCAAATATTCAAAAAAAAAACAAATCATTTCAAGATACTTTCATAATTCAATGAAAAGAAGTTTCACATTTAAATAATAATTGTTTTAAATGTTATTAGGCATTAGAAAAATATAAAATAAGAATATTTGAGTTTTTTTTGTAAATAAAAATATAAAATTGATAAATAATTGATTCCAACGCTTTGAAATTTAATTCAAGAAGCCATTTTAGTGTGAATTTTTCAAACAAATTAATTTCTTTTTTTTTCAAATTAAAACTTTTATTTGAAACATTGTTTTCTACAATTAATTTATTAATTATTTAAAGTCATGCAATTCACATGGAAAATCAAATTTGGACAATTTTAGTTAATTTAAAAAATACAGAATGTTTACATATTTATATTACAAATATCTAAACAAAATAAATTAAAATATAAATAATCTACTTAAATAATTCACAGAATATATAAATTATAGATAATAAATATATTATTTTATATATTTTAATTTATTAATCTTGAGATCTATATGCATCTATTAACATAACCTACAATTTTGATGAAAATAAATATCTATGAATTTCTCAAATATATAATTTATATATTAAACTACAAGTTAACAATTTAATAACAATTAATTTAATATTTATAGATTAATAAATAGTCAAATGTATCAAATATATCAATAAAATAAGTTACAATGTTCGAGATTGGAACGTTGCTCTTTGAAATGAGGTTAGGTTTGCCTTTCTCTAACGATGAAGGACGTGTACCTATTCCATATGCTCAGAAAAAGCAGAAAAACGCTTGTCTAGCTGATAATTAGTGTTTAAAAATGATTCATATGTGACACTGTGATTATTGAGCGAGTTTTTTATGCCTTTCTATTTATTCAAATTGCTATGCAAAAACTGGGAAAAATCTGCAAATGGTTTCTTCAGTATCTCATAATGGGGCCATTAATTACAGTAGAACTTAGTATACTGTCCATAATAATTGGAAAAGAAGGCTTTTCAATGATTAAAAACAAAATTAAATATCAAAAACTAGATATAAACTTTCCAGTTATTTTATTTTTAATTATTCCAAAGAATTTTATTTCTATTATTTATTTTCATTTAAATTTGGTAGATATTTAATTTTAATGAAAGTGAAACGTATGAATTATTATTTATTGCTGTTGAAAATGTTTCTGTAACTTGTTTTTGATGTCTGGTTTTGTTTGGGTTGTAATAGGTACTTTTTTGTTTGTGTGGTTGGCTGCAGTGCTGAGAAATGCGCCATTTTTCTTTTTTTGTTTTTGAGTGTGTGTTCAATTATTGCAGTCATTTTATTTTCGTTCTTTTCTTTTGTAAATTGTTAATATATTTTTCTTTTCATGTCAAATTAATAAACAAATATTATATAAGCTGAGTTTATTTTGTTTAATTTTAATAATTACTTTAATTCTTTAAATTTGCATTTTGATACGCTTAATACAAAACTGTTGGTACTAAACAGTAGCTAAGACAAAATGGAACTACATAAATTTCGTATTTACTAATAAAATAATAATAAATTTTATAAAAAAAATATAAATAAATGATGTAGAAAGATTTTACACGTTTTTCGATTATTCATTTATCACAAAGTACTTTTTGAATATATATAGTTTGTAACAGTGGTACCAACATTGTATTTCAATAGAATAACAGTGGTACCAACCTTCTATTCCACTATAAAAACACTGGTACCAACCTTGTACTCCAATATATCAACATACAAGTGGTACCAACCTTGTATTCCAATATAACAGTGATACCAACCTTGTATTCCACTATAACAACACTGGTACCAACCTTGTACTCCAATATAACAACATACAAGTGGTACCAACATTGTATTCCAATATAACAACAGTGGTACCAACCTTGTATTCCACTATAACAACACTGGTACCAACATTGTATTCCAATATATCAACATACAAGTGGTACCAACCTTGTATTCCAATATAACAGTGGTACCAACCTTCTATTCCACTATAAAAACACTGGTACCAACCTTGTACTCCAATATATCAACATACAAGTGGTACCAACCTTGTATTCCAATATAACAGTGGTACCAACCTTCTATTCCACTATAAAAACACTGGTACCAACCTTCTATTCCACTATAACAACACTGGTACCAACCTTGTACTCCAATATATCAACATACAAGTGGTACCAACCTTGTATTCCAATATAACAGTGGTACCAACCTTCTATTCCACTATAAAAACACTGGTACCAACCTTCTATTCCACTATAACAACACTGGTACCAACCTTGTACTCCAATATATCAACATACAAGTGGTACCAACCTTGTATTCCAATATAACAGTGATACCAACCCTCTATTCCACTATAACAACACTGGTACCAACCTTGTATTCCAATATATCAACATACAAGTGGTACCAACCTTGTATTTCAATATAACAGTGATACCAACCCTCTACTCCACTATAACAACACTGGTACCAACCTTGTACTCCAATATATCAACATACAAGTGGTACCAACCTTGTATTCCAATATAACAGTGGTACCAACCTTGTATTCCACTATAACAACAGTGATACCAACCTTGTATTCCAATATAACAACAGTGGTACCAACCTTGTATTCCACTATAACAACACTGATTACATTCAATAAAATGAAACCAAAATAAACTTAAAAGTTCTTCCTTTCGTCACAATAAAGATTCTAACCTACATTTTCTAAAGATTAGTTACCAATCTAAGATATTTCAAGACTCCAACAGAAAAATTGCAATTTAATTACTATTATTAATAACAAAAATTACCAGATTTGAATAGAAAATACTGATTTTTAACTTAGTCAACAAACACAAATTACTGTCATTACTGTATATTTTGTAACTAGATCTTGAGAGTCTAGGGTCTTTAATTTTCTTAATAAATACAAAATATAACAAAAATCCCCATATATACTATTTGAAATTCAATTTGCTAGTAATGAAACGTTCAAACAGGAAAATATATCAAGCTAGTTAGTGTTTAGAGGATCTCTAGTGTTATCTAGTCTAATCTAGTTTTATTTATGATAAACGTTGCAAATCCCAAAAGTCCCTAGAACAATTGAATGATTCAGATGGAGGCTGTTACTGGAGCCGAGGACACTTTCGGGGAGATGCTCGATCGAGCAATAAAATGCGCCCTCTGGATGCAGAAACAGGGAATAGGAAATGGCGACGTTGTCGCGGTTTCCTCGCACAACCACCGTGACAGTTTCACCCCCTGCTTAGCTGCACTGTTCATCGGGGCTGCTTTCAACCCATGGGACTACGAAATGAACACTCGTGAGTATTTCAAACAACTAAGATTGCATCTCATACAACTATAGTCTTCCAATAAAAATGGTGTATATTATAAAACGAAACTAAAACTTATTTATTATTAAATCAGATGTGAAACCACTTTTATAGCACTGTTTTCAAAAATATTGATACACTTTATATGGAGTTTTTGGGTAAAATTTTAATGGGGGATTCTGGGGCCCAAAATAAGACGAAAATGAAGAATAACAATTTGTTGATTGAGGCTTCGTTAGGAAGTTATTAACGTTTAAAGTTGCGATTGTGGAACCACTGATGCGCGCGCAGCTGTTCCACAGACGCAACTTTAAACGTTAATAACTTTCTAACGAAGCCTCAATCGACAAATTAGTATTCTTCATTTTCGTCTTATTTTGGCCTCTAGAATCTGTCACTAAAATAATAGCTGTTGATTTCCAAAATTCATTACATTATAAAGTAAATATAACTCACATCGTATGCCATGAATTTTACCAAAGTGTTAACAGTTTAAAATTTTCATTTTATGAGTGTTGCTTCATTTGAAAATTGTGGAATCCTCTGGATAATTATTTCTTATCATTTTTTCACTCCAAATCTGTAATATTCTTTACCAAACCTTACTTGATTTCATATTTATAAAGTTTACAGTAAAGTAGTGGCTCAAAATGAGCAAATGTGAAAAGAGGAAGACCAATATAAATACTTTTGTTTCAATTTTCAATGATTAATAAAGGAACTGAGGTACATTTTGTTAATGTAACTTATATTATAGACTGTTTTCTTGCAATATAATGTTTTGAAGCTAACTAATTTTATATGTGAGTTATTAAGAATCAGAAAATGTCGAGACTTGGCGAATTAATTATTCATTTTGTTAAGAAAAGGATCTCAGTTTCTATTTTATCAGATTCGACAAAAATACTTATCAAACTATAATTATGCTAATGCAATTATTGCTTAGACTTTGTACAGTTCGCTATAATTCTGTCTAGTCATCGCGTTTACCTTGGTTTCATTGATTCCTCCAGTCACTTATTTCCTGCATTGAGATTAATGAATTGCTTCCTTTACTCCCAGTTATTTCTAATCATGATTCAGAATGCCATTCATTAAGACATGACGAGATATTTATGTACACATAACTGCAAATCTTCCGTTATTTGCAGTAGAATCTTAATTTCCTTTTTCTGAGAGCAATTCCTAATATCGTTTACTCTTTTTCCTTTTTTAATTCATGTTTTATGTTGCATGGACCTTTGAGTGATTAGGGACGACTTGGTGTTGGATTCTTCTCCTTTGATTTGGTATTTTGGGATAGATGGTGGCTCCTTTTAGATATTTCAGGGTATTTTTCTGTGACATCAAGGCTACAGGTGATGTTAACTTTGTTGTCTTTGAATGTAGTATCACAGAGAAGGTTTTAGAGTAACCAAACGAAGAGAGTTGAAAGAATTGGTCTTCAAATGAAAGTAGCCTGCCTAACTATAAGTCTAAATTCGCAGCCATTAGCTCGGTGTCACCCACGAGGAATAACTATTCAATACAAATTAATGTATTATTCAATAAATTAATTTACATTAATTGTAAAGTTCCATTTAGTGTTGCGAACAATGAGAATTTTTCGCGTTTGCTTTTCCAGGGTAGAGTTGCGTATAAATACAAATTGCGGTTTGCAGTAGCATTGATCACGTTTGATTGTAGAGTTGTGAGGTATAGAATGCCTCAGGTATAACACTGGTACGTATATGAAACAGCCTGATGTATTATAATTTAAAATAAAAAACAGAGGATTTGCAGTGTACTTGTCAATGAGGTACATCCTTAAAGTTGAAAGAATTTTCAAAAGAATTTGTCTTCAAATAAAAATACTCTGCCTAACACAATGGTTAACCAAACACTTGCCCAACTATAAGTCTAAATTCGAAACAATTCTAAATTCGCAGCCATTAGCTCGGTGTCACCCACGATTGAATAGTTATTCTTCGTGGGTGACACCGATTACCAGGTCTCACCACGTGGAGGTTGCTGCGACTGGAGACCCGAAGGGAGATAGATGGAATCCAAGTTCCATCGATCTCCCTTTTACATCCTTAGAAACTAGATTAGTCCTGCCAAGTAATTATTTTGTTTGAAAGAGGGACGAAGCTAAATCGTGGGCGACGCGACGCGATTCGACGCGATGCACCATGCAATGGTGCAAGGAACGAGAGACGCGAACCGAATTAGCGAGGTCAAAAGGGTCAGCTCGTTGCCTCTTGGCGAGTCCGATCGAAGGGAAAGGGAATCGACGCACCCGACACGGGTTCCCCATTTCCCCCAAGCAGCCTGCTGGGAGCCAAATGGACCCAACTCGGGATGTCTGACAGAGAGAGGGATCCTGAGTCGGGGCTACCGCAGACAGGAGCAGTCCCTGATCCCCTCTGCGGCCGAAATACCCTTTCCCTTGGATCGTCTCGCTAGAGGACGGCAACTGACCCTTTGGACCAGCTAATCGGCCGATCACTTGCTTTCTACATGGAAGCAGAGGTGATCGGAGGGGACGAGAGACCGGGGGAAAGAGAAGCTACTTGTTAGATAATTACTTGGCAGGACACGCGATTATACTAAAGACTTAAGTCTAAATGCCAAGTAATTATTTTGTTTGGAAAGGGATGAAGCTAAATTATGAGAGACACTGCCTTTGGTAGATTGATTTCTATTTCTAGAAATCGATCTATCATTGGCAGGCGACTGGAGAGAAGCTACTTGTTAAATAATTACTTGGCAATATCGGGAGACGCGTACAATAGGGGCTTAAAATTAACGTCGAAGCTCGAGTCTAGTTAAGTTGAAGCTAAAATTCGGACGATTGAAGGAAACAAAGTTCCTTGATTTAGTTCTACCAAGCAATTATGTGGTTAAAAAGGGGGATGAAGCTAAATCGTGGGATTCGCGACGCGACGCGAGGCTGAACCGTGCAGCTGATCCGAGGATCGAACCTACTGCCCTTGCTAACTCGATCTCAACAAGAAAACAGAGAACTGCAACCCCGAATCGAGGTCTCCATTTCTCCAACGCAACCCGCCGGGAGCCCGAGGGACCCGACTTAGGCTGTCTGACAAAGAGAGAGTACCTGAGACGGGGTCGACTTCCGCTGGAAGGTGTGCGTTTCCGCAGGATACGGAAACTCCACACCTTCCAGCGAAGTGCCGTTTTCCCTCAACCAAGCTTACCAAGGGAAGGCGATTAGATCTTTAGGACCAGATACACGGCCGATCACATGTTTCAATCGATGAAACAGCGGTGATCGAAGCTACGAACGAGAGAACGAGAGGAGAAGCTACTTTAATAATTGCTTGGTAGAACGCGGAGATATGGACAATAAAGAAATCTTCGACGTTAATTTTAAGATTCGAAGCTTAAGACTAATCGACTTAGAATTAAATGTCCCTCGGCGGTTGTGGCGTGTTCGATGTCTCTGTGGATAATCTGAAATTAAAATTGATGCATATATTAGTGATATATGAGAGGGAATTTAATGAACATCATGCAACCTAGACAAAGTGATGGAGTAATTTGTCGTGCTGATGTACGGAAGAGTGAGAATCTAGAAGATCTACCTAAGGAAACACAGTTTACACAAGATAGAAACAAAGTATTCTACCTATACTTGTGTAACGAGAGTATAATGTCGAAGTAAAGTAGCAAGGAATTACGAAAATTACCTGAAGAATATCAATTTCAAAGATGAAGAGAAACAGAGATTGACCAGAATTGAAAATCCAACGACGTGAAATGAAAGAGTGAAAATACCCAAGAATTAAACGAAACATCAAAATTCATAAAATAATATACAAACAAAAATGGTATACGATTCACCACAATCATGCCAATTGGAAAGATAAGGCAGAGGTGGAAACAGAGGAGGAAAACATAATAACCAAATAAAATAGGGCAGTAAAACAACACTGAATTATGACCAAACAAGTAAAATAAACTGGTCAATTCTGTGATGATAACATAAATAAGTAAAGTGGGCTTACTACTTGTTGACCATTAGTTACCATTCCCGAGGAAGCATCGAAGGTCCAGCTGTAACATAAGAAACGATTCGTAATTTAGCAGAAGCGTTGGACGGTTTCGTAACGTTCAATTGGGATCAGACGACAAAATAGAAGTGGGGAGGGCAATTTCAAATAGTTCTCACCAGTGGTCAGCAGTGGTCAGTAGTGGTCAGTAGTGGTCAATATTCGGATCTGGACTGGCCAGCGCTGGTCAGTAGTGGTCAGTAGTGGTCAGTCCTGGTCAGTCCTGGTCACTCCTGGTCCCCCCAGTGGTCAGCGCTCCACGAATGGCCTAACTTTGGCCCGCGAGACCCGGTCCCCCTGGATGCTCCAGGGGTACTGAAGAATTTGCCCAGCGGTAGTCTTCATGTGGGGAAGTCGAAGAGTGGGGAGACAGTGTCAACATGAAGAGTTAAGAACCGTTTGGCCTAGACAACAACGTTATTTCGATTGGTCCCACCTCTTGACCATTTCTAGATCTTCACTGGACCATTGACCTAGAGGTCAACCTCACTGTTGACCACCAGTGACCATAAGCTAGTCATTATTGATCCATTAAAACCATTACGAAGATTAAAGCCTTCTACAAGGATCTCCTTACTAGTTGATGCATGATTTTAACATTTTGTTCCACTTTGGAAGAGTGTATCTCATGTTATGAGACACTCATGGTACAATTATTGGTTTTTAATTGCTTAAAATGTTAGTATTGTAAAAGAATTTCTTGCTTTTAATGTAACAAACGTCTCTAACGTGAAACGTAGTCCACAATTATTAGAACTCTGTCATTACGGTTGTTTTCAGATCTAGCTCGCCATTTCATGACGTTGACAAAACCGAAGATAATTTTCGCGAACGAGCAATCGGTGGGCGTCGCGTTGGAGGCATCGAAAATCGAAGTTTTCCATACTAAAGTGGTGACATTTGGCAACTACCCCGGCACTACGTCTTTCGCGGACGCGATGAAGGGCCACAGTAAATCAGCAGTGGAGAATTTCCAGTGCGTGGAGATCGAGAATCCCAGCCAAACAGCGGTGATCCTTTACTCCTCCGGGACGACAGGGATGCCGAAGGGCACGCAACTTCCACACAGGGCTCTGCTCCACGTTTTGCTGTCGGAAGGGAGTACGAAGATCAACTCCCAACGACCGTTGTGGTTCAGTTCTTTGTACTGGATCAGTGGTACGCTGCTTAACTGCATATCTATCACGTGCGTCACCAAGAAGATCATCCCTCCGGACTTCGACGAGAAGACGGTCTGCGAAATGGTCGAGAAATATAAGGTACAGGCTATGTTATCGTTTGTTGTGGTTATCAGTTTAGTTTAAAACTATAACACGACTGTTTATAGTAACTTACAACTAGGTAGGTCTAAAACCCAATGATCATTGGATGCTCTAGGTTGGGGGGTTCAAGCTCCACCACTGAACAAAACCCAATGATCATTGGATGCTCCAGGTTGGGGGGTTCAAGCTCTACCACTCAATAAAACCCAATGATCATTGGATGCTCCAGGTTGGGGGGTTCAAGCTCTACCACTCAATAAAACCCAATGATCATTGGATGCTCCAGGTCAAGTGGTTCAAGCTCTATCACTGAACTCAACCTCAATGATGCATGATCATTGTATGCTCCAGGTTGAGTGGGTCAAGCTCTACCATTCAATAAAACCCAATGATCATTGGATGCTCCAGGTTGAGGGGTTCAAGCTCTACCACTCAATAAAACCCAATGATCATTGGATGCTTCAGATTGGGGGGTTCAAACTCTACCACTGAGCCCAACTCAATGATCATTGTATGCTCTAGGTTCAATGGTTTAAGCTCTACCACTGAACGAGCCCCAATGATCATTGGATGCTCCAGGTTGGGGGGTTCAAGCTCCACCACTGAACAAAACCCAATGATCATTGGATGCTCCAGGTTGGGGGGTTCAAGCTCTACCACTCAATAAAACCCAATGATCATTGGATGCTCCAGGTTGAGTGGGTCAAGCTCTACCACTCAATAAAACCCAATGATCATTGGATGCTCTAGGTCAAGTGGTTCAAGCTCTACCACTGAATGCAACCCCAATGATGCATGATCATTGTATGCTCCAGGTTGAGTGGGTCAAGCTCTACCACTCAATAAAACCCAATGATCATTGGATGCTCCAGGTTGAGGGGTTCAAGCTCTACCATTCAATAAAACCCAATGATCATTGGATGCTCCAGGTTGGGGGGTTCAAACTCTACCACTGAGCCCAACTCAATGATCATTGTATGCTCTAGGTTCAATGGTTTAAGCTCTACCACTGAACGAGCCCCAATGATCATTGGATGCTCCAGGTTGGGGGGTTCAAGCTCCACCACTGAACAAAACCCAATGATCATTGGATGCTCCAGGTTGGGGGGTTCAAGCTCTACCACTCAATAAAACCCAATGATCATTGGATGCTCCAGGTTGAGTGGGTCAAGCTCTACCACTCAATAAAACCCAATGATCATTGGATGCTCTAGGTCAAGTGGTTCAAGCTCTACCACTGAATGCAACCCCAATGATGCATGATCATTGTATGCTCCAGGTTGAGTGGGTCAAGCTCTACCACTCAATAAAACCCAATGATCATTGGATGCTCCAGGTTGAGGGGTTCAAGCTCTACCACTCAATAAAACCCAATGATCATTGGATGCTTCAGATTGGGGGGTTCAAACTCTACCACTGAGCCCAACTCAATGATCATTGTATGCTCTAGGTTCAATGGTTTAAGCTCTACCACTGAACGAGCCCCAATGATCATTGGATGCTCCAGGTTGGGGGGTTCAAGCTCCACCACTGAACAAAACCCAATGATCATTGGATGCTCCAGGTTGGGGGGTTCAAGCTCTACCACTCAATAAAACCCAATGATCATTGGATGCTCCAGGTTGAGTGGGTCAAGCTCTACCACTCAATAAAACCCAATGATCATTGGATGCTCTAGGTCAAGTGGTTCAAGCTCTACCACTGAATGCAACCCCAATGATGCATGATCATTGTATGCTCCAGGTTGAGTGGGTCAAGCTCTACCACTCAATAAAACCCAATGATCATTGGATGCTCCAGGTTGAGGGGTTCAAGCTCTACCATTCAATAAAACCCAATGATCATTGGATGCTCCAGGTTGGGGGGTTCAAACTCTACCACTGAGCCCAACTCAATGATCATTGTATGCTCTAGGTTCAATGGTTTAAGCTCTACAACTGAACACAACCCCCAATGATGATTGTATGCCCTAGGTGGAGTGGTTACTGTTGAGCACCAGCATGGCCAATCGAGTAATCCGATTCCACGACCTGCAGAACTACGATCTTTCGTCCATAAAGGTGATTCTTGTCGGTGGTTCAGTCCTGAAGCAGGAATCTCAAGATGTGTTGAGGAAGCACCTGCAACATGCGATTGTCCTGCAAGCATACGGTTCGTTAAATATCTATGGTTGGGATGTTTTGTAACATTGGTTTGACAAATATGTGTTTCACTTAGGGATGACGGAGCTGGGTGGACTGGTTTCTGCTCAGATGGTGAAGAGCACGAGCGGTTCTTGCGGCGTTGTGAAACCCAACTGTGAAATAAAGATCATTGATCCTGATTCGGGGAAGATCCTGGGCCCCAATGAGACTGGGGAGCTTTGTGCAAAGACGCCCTTAATGATGACGGGATATTACAAGAATCCTGAGGCTACCAAAAACATAATCGACAAAGATGGTGAGTGTGAGATTGTTATGATCAGTGTTGCTTCTTTTCGTTTAATTACCAACGCAAAATTAGTACAATTTCAATGTTTTTGCGTCAAGTTAAGCTCTAATATCTTACAGTCTTATAATTTAACAATTGGAGAATGTTTTAGAGCGATCATTGTTACCCTATTCTTGCCTAGTTTGCAATAAATAACTTTGATTTCAGGGTGGTTGCATTCAGGGGACCTGGCTTACTACAACGAAGGCGGAGAACTGTTTATTGTCGACAGACTGAAAGAAATAATTAAATTTAGGGGGCATCAAATAGCTCCGACTGAAATCGAGGACCTGTTACAGTCTCATCCAGGCGTTCTGGAAGCAGCAGTTGTTAGTATACCTCATCCAGTAGATGACGAGCACCCTGTTGCGTTTGTCAGCAAAGTACCCAATAAGGAGGTATGCTCCAACAAGTATCATTCACTATGTCACTGACTTGACTCAGAGTTGGACACTATTCAAATGTCCTTTCGTGTGAACTGATCAGCCATTGCTGGATGATTGACTTGTTTGCCAGGTGACAGCGCAAGAATTGATCAACAAGGTGGCCACCACTTTGATGGATCATTGCAAACTACGCGGTGGGGTGAAGTTTCTACCGAGTCTTCCGCACACACATTCCGGGAAAGTCTCGAGGAAGGAGTTAAAGGCGATGGCGAAATCGCTGGTACAGACATAAGTGGCATGTAGGTTGCAATATCCCATGCTCCAGGTCACAGACACATTCATACTGGGGCTTGGGATGGGATGTGAGGATGAGGACATCAGCCTGAGAGGGTTGGTGGCCTCATCCCTTCATCCCATCTCAGTGGTAGGCTCTATGCGCCACCTGGGGGACGTGCCACGTTGGGGGACACCTCTCCAGCCACTTGGAGGACCTAACGGGTGCGTGGACATCCCCAGCCAACTGGTCAACCTGTTGCCTTAGGCAAATCCCGTGACAAATACCCCATACCCCAGGTTCCAGACACGTTCATACTGGTATTTGGTCTGTGGGGGCTTTCACGAGGATGAGGACACCTGAGAGGGCTGGTGTCCTCATCCCTGCATCCCATCCCAGAGGCTATCCGCCACCTGGGGATGCTCCACGTTGGGGGACACCTTCCCAGCCACCTGGGGGACCTGTTGCCTCAAGCAAATCCCACCACAAACATCCCATACTCCAGGTCACCCACCTACACATACTGGCGTTTGGTCTGTGGGAGCTTTCAGGAGGATGAGGCCACCAGCCCTCTCAGGCTGGTGTCCTCATCCTCACATCCCATCCCAGAGGCTGTCCCTCTCAGGCTGGTGGCCTCATCCTCACATCCCATCTCAGTGGGTGCCTCTATCCGCCATCTGGGGGACGTGTCACGTTGGGGGACACTTCCCCAGCCACCTGGGGGGCGCGCCACGTTGGGGGACACCTCCCCAGCCACCTGGAGGACCTGTTGCCTTAGGTAAATCCCACCACAAATACCCCATACTCCAGGTCACCCACCTACACATACTAGCGTTTGGTCTGTGGGAGCTTTCAGAAGGATGAGGCCACCAGCCCTCTCATCCTCACATCCCATCCCAGAGGCTGTCCCTCTCAGGCTGGTGGCCTCATCCTCACATCCCATCTCAGTGGGTGCCTCTATCCGCCACTTGGGGGGCGCCCCACGTTGGGGGACACTTCCCCAGCCACCTGGGGGACGTGCCACGTTGGGGGACACTTCCCCAGCCACCTGGAGGACCTGTTGCCTCAAGCAAATCCCACCACAAACATCCCATACTCCAGGTCACCCACCTACACATACTAGCGTTTGGTCTGTGGGAGCTTTCACTCCAATCCCTGGGATTATATGCAAGGATGCAGCTACCAGCCCTCTCAGGCTGACGTCCTCATCCTCACATCCCATCTCAGAGGCTGCCACGTTAGGGAACACATCCCCTGTCGCCTGGACGACCAAACGAATACGTGGATGAAACTCATAATGTAACCATCTTAACTATATCCGGGACTAATTCACTTGACGCGAGACTCTTCATCCATTTGCACAGAAAATAATGAAGAGGTTATGTAATTCACATTAGTTTCTAACAGGTATAAATGTCTCATCTGGCATGACATACAATTTCCATAGATTCTAGACCTAATTATAAAACTACATTCTATACGTAATAAGACTAATTCAGTAAATATATTTCCTAAGAATACAAACATATTATCTGTTTAAAATCTCCATGTTTCATTCTCGATTGCACAGTATTTTACTATTAAAAAGGGAAAATAAGAATGTACAAACTGATGCTACAATATTTCTCTAGTAATGAACACCAAGGACAGGAAAGAAAACGGCAGTATAAACACTTTAAGAAATTAGGAAATTTTATTGCTCAAATGGAATGATAAATATATCCGTATATTTATCATAACATTAGATATTTTATGCGTTTATTCCGGTATAGTGATCCATTTATACAGCGTATCTTTATTCGTAACCGCGTGCTTTCGCTTCCCTGAACATGCCAACCAAAGAGTCCAGAGTTTCCTGGGCAGTGGGAGCAATTTGGTTAGCTGGGAGCAAGAAACCATAACGACCAGTATCACGCAATTCGTAGGTAAAAGTAACAGGCTTGTGGAAGGTTCCCTTCACCCAATCCATCGAACTTCCGCTGGCTACGTCTGAAACACAAATAACAAACAATCTGAACAACCTTTCTGACAATAAGTGGCCATTTTGTTTGGAAAGAATCTTACTGAGAGATTCTGGAGACCAAAATAAGACGAAAGTCAAGAATAGTTATTTGTTAACACTTGAACAAAGCCTTAATTAGGTCTCAAGTAACAAATTAACTTCCTTTTTCTTACTTTAAAACGTGTACTCAAATACAATGCTCAAAATAATTATGGGTGCACTATTTGCAGTCCTATTTTCTGTTCCTATCTCTAAAAGGATGTTTCACATGATAGAAAATAAAGGAGGATCTATTAAACACTTCAGTTTCTATCTGTTGTCGTTATTCTTTTCTTTCCTTCTCAAATATTTGTTCATTATTTATAGGATATTCTATATACAGTGAACCTATGTTTATTTCATGCAGAAATACCAGTTATTTATAACCCAAAATTAGTTATTAATAATAGTAGTTTACACATCAAGCTAAACCATATTGTCACTCATCTGAAAATTGATAATTATAATAAATAAATGTTGAATAAAATTAGTCTCTAAGAACTTACTTTCTTTAAATCATGTCTTTTCTATTTCTATGTGTTTAAGGATTATTTTAGAAGCATACAAAGCTCTAGAAACATACTATTTTAACATTTGAGGCAGGAGTCTTGTGTGTGTCTAAGAAATCCAGCTTTTTTGTGTTTTTTAATTCATTTTACGTTTAGTATTCACTTTAAATTGGATCTAGAATCTTTGTTTCCTACTCTGGTAGCAGAATGGATCAGAAATTAATATAAAAATGAGAGAAATGATAGAAATTTTAGGTTATATTAATTAAAATATGACTAAAAACACTATTAAAGGAGATCGTTGGATTAGTGGCTGATTTGGTCTGTGAAATCAATAAATTAAAAGACTTTTAGAAGCATACAAAGCTCTAGAAACATACTATTTCAACATTTGAAGCAAAAGTCTTGTGTGTGTCTAAGAAATCCAGCTTTTTTGTGTTTTTTAATTCATTTTACGTTTAGTATCGACTTTAAATTGGATCTAGAATCTTTGTTTCCTACTCTGGTAGCAGAATGGGCCAGAAATTAATATAAAAATGAGAGAAATGATAGAAATTTTAGGTTATATTAATTATAATAGGGCTAAAAACACTATTAAAGGAGATGGTTAGATTAGTGGCTGATTTGGTCTGTGAAATCAATAAATTAAAAGACTTTTAGAAGCATACAAAACTCTAGAAACATACTATTTTAACATTTGAAGCAAAAGTCTTGTGTGTGTCTAAGAAATCCAGCTTTTTTGTATTTTTTAATTCATTTTACGTTTAGTATTCACTTTAAATTGGACCTAGAATCTTTGTTTCCTACTCTGGTGGCAGAATGGGCCAGAAATTAATATAAAAATGAGAGAAATGATAGAAATTTTAGGTTATATTAATTATAATATGACTAAAAACACTATTAAAGGGGATCATTAGATTAGTAGCTGTTTAAAATAGTTTGACTGAAACTACCTTACAAAACCAACAAAATAAGAAGTATATTTTAATGGAAACTCTGTTTAGAAACACTCTAAATTGTTTAATTGTCTACCATAAGATTTCTAAAGAGAATTCACATTTTTCCAAAAACTTGCAACTTACAGATAGTTTCAGCAATATTTCCAGTCCTGTACTGAGTTCCATATCGTTTCGCCAAAGCCTGAATAGTCTTGCGGCCAATTTGCAGCTGAAACACACAAATTCACATGATCGCCATTGTAGCAATCATGAAATGAATCACAAATTGCGTTTTCCTTATTCAAACAAAAGATAATCGCATATCTGTGTACAGAGTGTTGCAAAGTATCGATTAACCAAGGATTTGTGCAACGCTTTGCTGATAAGAGACCATCTTTTGCAGAATAAATTGAACACAATGTTTCTAGATAGATCTTTAGTTTTTCTAATTTGATTGATTAGCTTACAGAGTCGTTGTAATTTTCCAAATGATCCTTGGTGTGTCCATAGGGGAACATCAGAAGTTGAGAGTAACTGTGGAAAGCGAGGTAAGTAGAGAATTTGTTGGAAATTGAACGCAGATAGTCTGAGAACGTCTTTGTTTCAACGTCGGAGAAGGCTGAGCTTCCGGCGTAGGTATCTGAGCAGGGATTATTGCTGGAACCACCGGCTGAAAATTAATAAAAAAGATTAGTTAGAAAAATATCTCTGATTTTGAGGTGGTATTCTAATCAAGAATCATGTCATTTAGTGTGAACGTTGTTATAACCAGAATAGGAATATTAAAAAACTATTAAAACTTAGACTTTTTATCAACACTCTAAATTTAAAGAAACCATTTTCTATATTTGTTTTTTATATAACATGCTAGAAGAAATAGTAAAAAGCATCAAATTTAGAAAATCGTATCATTTGGTCCACTAGAACTTGAGATATCATGGCAGCCATTTTGGAGACCCATGGTGTCGACAAAATGGCGTTCAAAGTTCCAAATAAGTTTGTTACTTTTTCGAATTGGATAGTATTTGCTGGGAAAAATATTGTAACAAAAGCTTCTTCACAAAAAGAGTGAATTGAAATGATTTTTAGAATGTAAACAAATGGAATTTAGAGCTTACACATCCATTTGTAGCCCCAGTTCCTGTTAGGATCAGCTCCGGAGCAAAGGACTCCGTAAGGTTTGCGTGTTTTCCTCCACATACGGTTCTGAAACACAAATATCAGGGATTAAGTATGATAAGTATAACCTAACATTGGTTATTTATCAAGTTTCGCTGAAATATGTTGTTCAGATGGGTTGAAAGTGTCAATTTGATAAGTCTAACTCTGTAGAACTTGCAATTTCCTTTTCTTTTCTGCCTTTTGAAGTAGTTTCAACAGTTTTTAACAAACCTATAGTTAAGTATGTGATATTCAAACCATTTTTCCAATCAAGTAGCCTCAATATTTGATCAAACTTGAGAAAATTCTGGTAAAATGTTTGAACAATTTGATTATTTACTGGAATAGGTTGGAAACTTATATATTAATTATAAGAATTATATAAAGTTTCCATCTTTTGTATTCTTTATGCAAACTAAACAAAACTAATGTTGATTAAAGAATATCAAACAATATTTGATCAAACTTGAGAAAATTCTGTTGAAATGTTTGAACAATTGATCATTCACACAAAATGTGAGAATGTAATAGGTTAGAAACTTATATATTAATTGTAAGAATCACATAAAGTTTCCACCTTTTGTATCCCTTTTGCAAACTATACAAAACTAATGTTGATCAAACTATATCAAACAATATTGGATCAAACTTGAGAAAATTCTGGTAAAATGTTTGAACAATTTGATTATTTACTGGAATAGGTTGGAAACTTATATATTAATTATAAGAATTGCATAAAGTTTCCACCTTTTGTATCCTTTTTGCAAACTATACAAAACTATTCAAATGTTGGTCAAAGAATATCAAACAATATTTGATCAAACTTAAGAAAATTCTGTTGAAATGTTTGAACAATTGATTATTCACACAAAATGTGAGAATGTAATAGGTTAGAAACTTATATATTAATTGTAAGAATCACATAAAGTTTCCACCTTTTGTATCCTTTATGAAAACTATACAAAACTAATGTTGATCAAAGAATATCAAACAATATTTGATCAAACTTGAGAAAATTCTGTTGAATTATACAAAACTATTCAAATGTTGAACTACCCCAAGTTATTCAAATGAATATTCTTTTAATATTTCTACAGTTATCATGTCATGATTATTCTTGACTCAAGATAGAATCACAGACATTGGCGTAGCCATAAGCACACAGTATTAACCTCAAATATGAGAATTTCTGATGAGAATTAGGAGGCACAAAGATCTACTATAAAAAGATGACTTGATGGTTAGTAATAGCTTGGTTAGATGTACTGTCATCATTGTCTGAGTCTCTCACAACTATTGGAGTAACCCTAAGCTCAAAATACTAGCTCAGAATAGAAAAAAATGTATCTCTCATGGTTATGGAGCCCCTACGAACCTCAAATATGTATCTTTCATAGATATGGAGATCCCTTTACTATGTAACATGACCTAAGAGCAGGGTTTTCTGATGGAAATTAGGAGGCGTGAAGATCTACTATAAAAAGATGACTTGATGTCTAGTAATAGCCTGCTCAGATGCATTGTAATCATTGCCTGAGTCTCTCACAACTATTGGAGTAACCCTAAGCTCAAAATACTAGCTCAGAATACAACAAAAATGTATCTTTCATGGTTATGGAGCCCCTACGAACCTCAAATATGTATCTTTCATAGATATGGAGATCCCTCTACTATGTAACATGACTCAAAAGCAGGGTTTTCTGATGGAAATTAGGAGGCGTGAAGATCTACTATAGAGAGATGACTTGATGGCTAGTAATAGCCTGCTCAGATGCATTGTAATCATTGCTTGAGTCTCTCACAGCTATTGGAGTAACTGTAGGCTCAAAATATTAGCTCTGAATACAACAAAAATGTATCTTTCATGGTTCCCTACTAGAGTGAGGCTCAGTAATAGGAATGAGGCGGCGTGAAGACCTCTTTTTCTTGCTCTGTTTAGCTTGTAGGTACCTAGCCAACAAGTCATCTCTCTATGACACTCTTTTTGGAGCCTAGTCACCAAGTAATGTGGACGTAAGTGGCCCTAGCTATCAAGTCACCTCTCTATGATACTCCTCCTATTTTTGCTCAGCTTGTTGGAGCCTAGACACCAAGTAATTTGAACATAGCTATCCCTAGCTAAGAAGTCACCTGTTTATGATACTCTTGCTCAGCTTGTTAGGTGCCTAGCCACCAAGTAATGTGGACATAGCTATCCCTAGCTAAGAAGTCACCTGTCTATGATACTTCTCTTACTCTTGCTCAGCTTGTTGGGTGCCTAGCCACCAAGTAATGTGGACACAACTATCCCTAGCTAACAAGTCACCTCTCTATGATACTCTTGCTCAGCTTGTTGGAGCCTAGTCACCAAATAATGTGGACATAACTGCCCCTAACAACGAGATCTAACGACTTACAGTGGTGTGCGTGTAAACGTAGCCATCAGGGTTGGTGACAGGGAAGATGTACCAGTCGTGGGACTCCGCAAGCGACCGAACGTCGGGTTGCTTGCTGTTGAGCATCTCGTTGATCATGTAGAGCATGGTGGCAGGTCCGATCCACTCCCTAGCGTGTATCCCAGCCTCCAAGACAACTCCAGGCTTGTTGCCTCCGAAGGACAGCTTCACCCCCTTGATCTGACGACCCTCGTACGTCTTTCCACCCACGAGCACCTGGACCTTGCCTGGATGCGCCTTGGCCAAGCTGTCCAGGTAGGAGTAGATCTCCTCCAGCTTGTGGTAGTTGTTCAAATCGAAGCCAGCCTGGGCCTCCACTTCTGGCTTCTCGTTGTCGATCAGGGTTTGCACGTTAGGGACGAAGGTCTCGAACGTGATCCCCAAATTCTCCATCATTTTGGTGAACTCTGGGACCTTGTGGGGCGCCACCATCACGTCAGCTGAGCCATCTACTGTGTTTGGCTCCCTCCAGAAGGAGTACTGCCAATTTCCAAAGCAGTGCTTTCAGTTATTGAGGATCGTTTGCTAGCTTTACGTTGAATATTCTGCAAATGCAAGGTTCTCACCGAGTCAGACAGGGAATCCAAGTCGCGTACGGTTTGTAGCTCCTCTTCCGTGCGGGGAATCACACGGAACACCTTGTAGTTGTCGTATCTGACCTTCTCAGCAGTCGCCAAAGCGACCAGGGCGACGAGAATTACCTTCCACATGATGCTGCTCCTGAGGAATTAGAGTAATTGCAATCGAGCTGTCGATTAAGCCTACACAGCTGATCCTTACCCTCTGCAGTCGCGAAAGAAGAATGCTTCGTTGGTGTTCCCTTCGTTCTATTTAAACGCTCCGTCTGCACACGGCACCAACGATCATTTCTGGTGGATCGTCACTCAAAAATCATATCACCGATCAATTAAGAGGCGCGATCATTGGGTCTAAATCCACCTTATCGCCTTTATCCAGGCTACTCGACGCGTTGTCTCAGTTTCACAATCAATTGCAGACTACTTTTAATTCCGGGGCACTCGAGGCTCGAGCCCTGATTGCAAACATCAGATTGCAGTCTGCTCAGTGCAGCTTTATAGCATGATTTTCCGTTTTTAATAAACTTGGATTCTTATCTTGAGAAGTAACAGTTCTCCACTTTCAGGTGTTAAGTTTTTAATTGGAACAATTGTCGATATAAACTTGTGGGCATTGATAGTTGAATAAATGATAGGAATTGATATTTATTTAAAATTACAATATGTCCCCTGGTAGCATAGAGTATTAAATAATTAATATAAAAATGTTGAATAGAGATTCGAGCTTTTTTTCATGTTCTAATATATGTATTTTTATTTTATATTGAGTAACAAATATTCTTTTTTGAATATGGAGGAAATATCTGTTTTATGTTTGAGAAAAATATTTTTTTTTTATTATGAAATGAATCTTTAAGCAATATTAGAAATAGAATATTTTTTATTTTATTTCATATTATGAATAAAATTATTTTTTTTTGTTATTATAAAATGAATTTTTATGCAATATTAGAAATGGAATATTTTTTTAAAATGTGCAGATAATATTTATTTTGTGTTATGAATAAAATATATTTTTTTTTATTATGAAATGAATGTTTATTTAATATTAGAAATGGAATATTCACCTGGGAAAAATTTTAATGGGGGATTTTAAAGGGCAAAATAAGACGAAAATTAAGAATGACAATTTGTTGATGGAGGCTTCGTTAAAAAGTTATTAACAATTAAATACAAAAATTTCAAATCGTTTTGGAAAAATTATTTCTGATTTCAGGGATTAATTATAATCATTTTTGGTCAATAGACATACTATCGAAATCCTAGCCAGTGACGAGAAAAAAATTCGAGAAGATGTGAAATTTTTTGAAAAAATTAAAAAAATTGAAATCGTTTTGGAAAAATTATTTTCGGTTTTGAGGGTCAATTACAATCATTTTTGGTTATTAGACATACCTTCAAAATCCTACCCACTTTCGAGAAAAAAATTCAAGAAAATGTGAAATTTTTCGAAAAAATTAAAAAATTTCAAATCGTTTCAAAAAAATTATTTTTGATTTCAGGGATTAATTATAATCATTTTTGGTCATTAGACATACCTTCAAAATCCTAACCATTTTCGAGAAAAAAATTCGAGAAGATGTGAAATTTTTCGAAAAAATTAAAAAATTTCAAATCGTTTCAAAAAAATTATTTTTGATTTCAGGGATTAATTACAATCATTTTCGGTCAATAGACATACTATCGAAATCCTACCCATTTTCGAGAAAAAAATTCAAGAAGGTGCCAAAATTATTCGACAAAATTAAAAAATTTCAAATCATACTAAAAAAATTATATTTAGTTACTTTATAACTTTTTCTTAAATTTGAAGATTTTATTGAATGTTATTTAAGTATTGAATTCACATTTTTCAAATATTGGATTCACATTTTTTAAATATCTAATTTATATTCTCTGAAAATTTAAATTATATTTTTTAAACATTCAATTCATATTTTTAACACTTGTATACAATATTCAGATGCAATATTTTTCTCATATGAAGAAATCTGGCTTAAAAAACATTTTCCCAATATTTGGAAAGAATATTCATCATTAATTACATTTTATCTATTAATAACCAATATTTTGAACTCTTCTAACACAAATGGACGATTTTGAAAGAAAAATTCAAACCTTTAAATTGCCTTTGTTATACAATTTTTAATAAATTAATATCGTGAAAGAAAGAATATTAGAAACCCCAAAATATTCCAAAATTCATCTTAAAACTGTTTCCAATTTTTCTGAGGTATTCTGACTCTTCTAACAAAAATGGACGATTTTGAAAGAAAAATTCAAACCTTTAAATTGTCTTTGTTATACAATTTTTGATAAATTAATATCGAGAAAGAAAGAATATTAGAAACCCCAAAATATTCCAAAATTCATCTTAAAACTGTTACCAATTTTTCTGAGGTATTCTGACTCTTCTAACACAAATGGACGATTTTGAAAGAAAAATTCAAACCTTTAAATTGTCTTTGTTATACAATTTTTGATAAATTAATATCGAGAAAGAAAGAATATTAGAAACCCCAAATATTCCAAAATTCATCCTAAAACTGTTACCAATTTTTCTGAGGTATTCTGACTCTTCTAACAAAAATGGACGATTTTGAAAGAAAAATTGAAACCTTTAAATTGTCTTTGTTATACAATTTTTGATAAATTAATATCGAGAAAGAAAGAATATTAGAATCCCCAAAATATTCCAAAATTCATCTTAAAATTGTTACCAATTTTTCTGAGGTATTCTGACTCTTCTAACACAAATGGACGATTTTGAAAGAAAAATTGAAACCTTTAAATTGTCTTTGTTATACAATTTTTGATAAATTAATATCGAGAAAGAAAGAATATTAGAAACCCCAAAATATTCCAAAATTCATCTTAAAACTGTTACCAATTTTTCTGAGATATTCTGACTCGTCGTGCAATATTAGATAAGAAAAATGGCCGATTGTACGTGGAAACATACTGGTCATTTGAGAAATCAAGATCGCGATAAGCTCGACTCTTCAGAGCCTATATATTTTGGCGAATATCTAAGATCGAGATAAGACACGACGTTAAAAAATAGAAACTGACGTGTTCTAATCGAACTTATGTTTGTAATCAAACGTCTATCTATAACGTTCAACATTCTGGTATTTATTATTAGGTAACAAAAAAAATTACTTTAAAACAATTACACCTTTTTGAGGAGTACAATTTTATTCAGCAAAATATTGTAGTTTATAAGTTCATAAATATATAAATATTTTAGTAATGTAGAAATCTTGAGTTCCTTTTTGTGGGAAATTAGATAGTCTGCCATTGCATTATTGTTTTTTTAATGCTTATTTGTTACTGTCTCTTTGTGTACACTTAATACTAAACACAGATATAAGTATTAACAGTTAAATATAGTAATAATATTAAAATTATGTAAATTAGGAGATTCAAAGTTAATAGATTGCATAAATAGTATGTGTATTCAAAAATTGATGAGTTTAAGTGTGTTTGAAATTAATTATGTTTAAGAAACTATGGTTTTGGAGTCTCCATAGCCGAGTTTTGCAGCTTGTTCAAACATGGCGACCAAAGAATTAATATAAATATAAATTAGGAGATTCAAAGTGAATAGATTGCATAAATAGCATGTGTATTCAAAAATTGATGAATTTAAGTATGTTTGAAATTAATTATGTTTAAAAAACTATGGTTTTGGAGTCTCCATAGCCGAGTTTTGCAGCTTGTTCAAACATGGCGACCAAAGAATTAATATAAATATAAATTAGGAGATTCAAAGTTAATAGATTGCATAAATAGCATGTGTATTCAAAAATTGATGAATTTAAGTGTGTTTGAAATTAATTATGTTTAAAAAACTATGGTTTTGGAGTCTCCATAGCCGAGTTTTGCAGCTTGTTCAAACATGGCGACCAAAGAATTAATATAAATATAAATTAGGAGATACAAAGTTAATAGATTGCATAAATAGTATGTGTATTCAAAAATTGATGAATTTAAGTGTGTTTGAAATTAACTATGTTTAAAAAACTATGGTTTTGGAGTCTCCATAGCCGAGTTTTGCAACTTGTTCAAACATGGCGACCAAAGAATTAATATAAACATAAATTAGGAGATTCAAAGTTAATAGTTTGCATAAATAGTATGTTTATTCAAAAATTGATGAATTTAAGTGTGTTTGAAATTAATTATGTTTAAGAAACTATGGTTTTGGAGTCTCCATAGCCGAGTTTTGCAGCTTCTTCAAACATGGCGACCAAAGAATTAATATAAATATAAATTAGGAGATTCAAAGTTAATAGATTGCATAAATAGTACGTGTATTCAAAAATTGATGAATTTAAGTGTGTTTGAAATTAATTATGTTTAAAAAACTATGGTTTTGGAGTCTCCATAGCCGAGTTTTGCAGCTTGTTCAAACATGGCGACCAAAGAATTAATATAAATATAAATTAAGAGATTCAAAGTGAATAGATTGCATAAATAGCATGTGTATTCAAAAATTGATGAATTTAAGTGTGTTTGAAATTAATTATGTTTAAAAAACTATGGTTTTGGAGTCTCCATAGCCGAGTTTTGCAGCTTGTTCAAACATGGCGACCAAAGAATTAATATAAATATAAATTAAGAGATTCAAAGTGAATAGATTGCATTAATAGTATGTGTATTCAAAAATTGATGAATTTAAGTGTGTTTGAAATTAATTATGTTTAAAAAACTATGGTTTTGGAGTCTCCATAGCCTAGTTTTGCAGCTTGTTCAAACATGGCGACCAAAGAATTAATATAAATATAAATTAGGAGATTCAAAGTTAATAGATTGCATAAATAGTATGTGTATTCAAAAATTGATGAATTTAAGTGTGTTTGAAATTAATTATGTTTAAGAAACTATGGTTTTGGAGTCTCCATAGCCGAGTTTTGCAGCTTGTTCAAACATGGCGACCAAAGAATCCAAGGTTTCCTCTGCAGTTGGTATAATTTGGCTTGCTGGTAGAATGAAACCATATCTTCCTGTGTCTCTAAGTTCATAAGTAAATGTTATTGGAGTTTTGTAGGTTCCTCTAACCCAATCCATTGATCCCCCAGATGCAATGTCTATAAAAATTATAATAAAATGTACATTTTGATCCTCCAGATGCAATGTCTACAAAAATTGTAATAAAATGTATATTTAATTGCAAAAGAAGTATGAAAAGTTAGATAGAATTATGGAAAATAGAGTGAAAGGTTTTTGATAGATTTATTGAGTCTACTGGATAGTTATGTTTGTTAATAATGTTCGTTGATATTAATAATATTATTCTATTTTGAGTGCAAGAGGAAACATCGTTTTTGTTTTTGAAATATTATACAGGGTGCTCAGTCAACCCTGGGGGAGATTGTAAAGGGGGATTCTAGGGGCCAAAATAAGACGAAAATTGAGAATGATAATTTGTTGATGGAGGCTTCGTTAAAAAGTTATTAATTTTTAAAGTTTCACCAGTTTTGAATTTTTTTCTCGAAAATGCGTAAGATTTCGGGGGTATGTCTAATGACCAAAAATTATTGTAATTGACCCCCAAACCCGAAAATATTTTTTCCAAACCGATTTGAAATTTTTTAATTTTTTTGAAAAATTTCACATCTCGAATTTTTTTCTAGGAAATGAGTAGGATTTCGGGGATTTGACAAATCACCAAAAATGATTGCAATTGGCTTCTGCAGCCAACAGTATTTTTTTTAGAACGATTTAAGAAATTTTTTTTTCCGTTGAAAAATTTCAATTCTTCTAGAATTTTTTTCTAGAAAGTGGGTAAGATTTCGGGGGCATGTGTAATGACCAAAAATTATTGTAATTGACCCCTGCAGCTAATAGTATTTTTTTTAGAACGATTTGAGATTTTTTTTTTCCGTCGAAAAATTTCATACTTTCTCGAATTTTTTTCTCAAAAGTGGGTAGGATTTCGAAGGTATACGTAATGACCAAAAATGATTGTAATTGACCCCTGCAGCTAATAGTATTTTTTTTAGAACGATTTGAAATTTTTTTTCTTTGTCGAAAAATTTAGGCACCTACCCCCTGTCGATTTTTCTTAAAAATTAGTTTTTGATTTTTAGTAATTTCGTTTGACGTCCTACAGAAAAATTGTTTAATACTTTTTTGTAGGTACCTATGGGCTCTACTTTAGAAAAAAGTTTCATTCAAATATATTCACTATTATAGGAGTTATGGCTGTTTGAAAATTGGTCCATTTTTGTGGGGTTTTTCTCATTTTTGGGGGTGAAGGAATAACTTTCCGGATATTTTTATAATTTCTAAATATTCTATACTAAAATACGCGTCGTTTGGCTTTTTGAACATTAAAATCGTCCAATCCATTCAGAAGTTATGGTGTTTTAAAGATTCGCATGAAATTTCAGGGAACCATTTTTGGCCAGCAATTATATTTTCAGTAAAGAATTTTTTTCTCGGAAACGGTTAAGATTTCGAGAGTATATCTAATGACCAAAAATGATTATAATTAAACCCTGCAGTCAAAAATAATTTTTTTGAAACGATTTGAAATTTTTTAATTTTTTCGAAAAGTTTCTCATCTTGTCTAATTTTTTCCTCGTAACTGGGTAGGATTTCAAGAGTATGTCTAATGACCAAAAATAATTGTAATTGACCCCTGCAACTGAAAATAATTTTTCCAGAACGATTTGAAATCTTTTTTTCCCGTCGAAAAATTTCACATTTTCTAGAATTTTTTTCTAAAAAGTGACTAGGATTTCGAGGGTATGTGTAATGACCAAAAATGATTGTAATTAACCCCTGCAACTGAAAATAATTTTTCCAGAACGATTTGAAATTTTTGAATTTAATTGTTAATAACTTTTTAACGAAGCCTCCATCAACAAATTGATATTCTTGATTTTCGTCTTATTTTTTCCTAATTTTAGTCTACATTTCTAAATATCACCATATCAAATAATATTTATACTATTTATAAATCTAATTTTTAAAGAATTTAAATTATTAGTAAAATATTATTAAATTACTAATAATTACAATTTTATTAATAAATTCATTAGATTTATTCCCTTATAATTTTACCTCTACTAGACATACAGTTATTAATTTATCATTACCTTCAACTTTATGAATAAAATTTATATTATTTGATTAATTAATTAATATAACTTCAATATTAATTCATTTAGTTCCATTAAACACTCCCATAATTTTAATAAATTTTACAGTAATAATTGAAAGAATTAGAAATATTATTCGATTAACTGCAAATATATTAACAAGTCATTCATTATTATTATCATTAATAACTTCTTCAATAAATAATTGAATATTATTAATTTCACCATTAATTATTTCCATTCAAAATTTACTATTTATTTTAGAAATTTCAGTTCCTATAATTTTCAATCTTCCATTTCTTCAATTTTAAAATTACTATATTTTAAAAACTACTTTCATTCTACATTTACTTGCAAATAGTATTTAAAAACTAATTAAAAATCGTCCCAAACGCCACAGCAAATAGCAAACTATTTTAAAAAAAAAATAGCAAACGCCATCTTCGCTCATTTAAATTATTCCGCGAAAAGAAGGCACAGTTGACATCCCCACTCCTGTTGCAGTGTCCAGCCTCACGTGATTGGTCGCGCGACAGCCAATCAGCGGCGTGCAGCAGGAGTGGGGATGTAAACAGTGCCGCCATCTCGCGGTGGGATGCTACTCACATATAACATCGACGATATTTCCGACTTTGTATTTCGTTCCGTATCTCTTCGAAAGCACATTGGCGGAGTAATTTCCAATTTGTAACAGATCATTATAATTGGAGACTTTTTGACTTGTATGACCATAAGGAATTAGTAACAATTGACTGTAGCTGTGGAACGCTATGTAGGCGAATATCTTCTCGTGGATGCTGGCGATATACTCAGACATGGTTCTAGTTTCCGTCTCTGAGAACGGTTTATCCCCCGCGTAAATCTCGCTGCAGGGATATCTGCTCGTACCGCCCTCTGGAACGGTAATTAATAGCGTGAAAACTCGCCAGATGGCCCTAGAAGCTCTGTAAATCACTAGGGGAATCCCAGTGAGGCGAAGGGTAACCAGAAATCTAGTAACTTTCTTTAAAAGTGACCAGAAACAGAATTAATAGCGTGAGAACTCGCTAGATGTCCCTAGAAGCTCCCTAAATGACTAGGGGAATCCCGAAGTGTAACCAGAAATCTAGTAAGTTTCTTTAAAAGTGACCAGAAACACAATTGATAGCGTGAGAACTCGCCAGATGGCCCTAGAAGCTCCCTAAATGGCTAGGGGAATCCCAGTGAGGCGAAGGGTAACCAGAGATCTAGTAACTTTCTTAAAAAGTGACCAAAACACAATTTATAGCGTGAGAACTCGCCAGATGTCCCTAGAAGCTCTGTAAATCACTAGGGGAATCCCAGTGAGGCGAAGGGTAACCAGAAATCCAGTAACTTTCTTTAAAAGTGACCAGAAACACAATTAATAGCGTGAGAACTCGCCAGATGTCCCTAGAAGCTCCCTAAATGGCTAGGGGAATCCCAGTGAGGGGAAGGGTAACCAGAAATCTAGTAACTTTCTTTAAAAGTGACCAAAAACAGAGCGAAATATGATTTTAATCAAGAGTTATTTTTGCTAAAACTTTGTAAAAAACAATTGTCCCATTTTATGCTCAGGTCAGAATAAAGTTACTAGATTTCCATACAAAATTTCATGGTGGTAATACACCATAAGGAATATCTGCACTAATTTAGAAAATTTTAAAAAGTATTACTTGGAATCTCAGAATTAAAAATCTCAGAAACGAAATTTAGACAGATTCCTACAGTTATTCCCTAGAAAAAGCGCCATCTAGAGGGAACTAGGGGAACTAAATGAAGGCTAACCTATCCTAGAATTGTCCATTATCATCTTTTGGACAGTCAAATCCAAACTAAATCAAATTCAACACAAAGTTATCGAATTAAATAGTTGGAAATCTAAAAATCTGTGAATTCCCTAGAAACAGCGCCATCTAGAGGGAACTAGTGCTGCTAAATGGAAGCTAACCTAACCTAGAATTGTCCTTTATCATCTTTTGGACAATTTAATCCAAATTAAATCAAATCCAACACAAAGTTATCGAATTAAATAGTTGGAAATCTACAAATCTGTGAATTCCCTAGAAACAGCGCCATCTAGAGAGAACTATTAGTACTAAATGAAAGCTAGCCTATCCTAGAGTTGTTCATTATCATCTTTTGGACAGTCAAATCCAAATTAAATCAAATCCAACACAAAGTTATCGAATTAAATAGTTGGAAATCTACAAATCTGTGAAACGAAGTTTCGTCATGTTCCTAGAATTATTCCCTAGCAACAGCGCCATCTAGGGAGAACTAGTAGTACTAAATAAACTCTAACCTAACCTAAAATTCTCCTTTATCTTCCATTTGAACAGTCCAATCCAAATTAAATCAAATCCAACACAAAGTTATCGAATTAAATAGTTGGAAATCTAAAAATCTGTGAATTCCCTAGAAACAGCGCCATCTAGAGGGAACTAGGAGAACTAAATGAAAGCTAGCCTATCCTAGAATTGTCCATTATCATCTTTTGGACAGTCAAATCCAAACTAAATCAAATTCAACACAAAGTTATCGAATTAAATAGTTGGAAATCTAAAAATCTGTGAATTCTCTAGAAACAGCGCCATCTAGAGGGAACTAGTAGAACTAAATAAACTCTACCCTAACCTAAAATTCTCTTTTATTTTCCATTTGAATAGTCCAATCCAAACTAAATCAAATCCAACACAAAGTTATCGAATTGAACAGTTGGAAATCTAAAAATCTGTGAATTCCCTAGAAACAGCGCCATCTAGAGGGAACTAGTAGTACTAAATAAATTCTAACCTAACCTAAAATTCTCCTTCATCTTCCATTTGGACAGTCCAATCCAAACTAAATCAAATCCAACACAAAGTCGTCGAATTAAATAGTTGGAAATCTAAAAATCTGTGAATTCCCTAGCAACAGCGCCATCTAGAGGGAACTAGGAGAACTAAATAAACTCTAACCTAACCTAAAATTGTCCTTTATCTTCCTTTAAACAGTCAGAAAACGGTTTTATAACCGCAGAATCTTTGTTTACGTTTGATTTAGTAAATTTAAGTCCCAAAATGGCGGATATTCTCTAAAATAAATTAATAATAACTCAGCACCTGCCCAGTGGAAGTTCCAGTTTCTGTTTGGATCAGCCCCAAAGCATCCCCTTCCAGTCGGTCGTCTAGTTTTTCTCCACAGACGATTCTAAACACAAAATCGTATACTTCGAACTGTGATTTTGATTTCATCGAACAGACAATTATCGATAGTTTCCCCCAGCTAATTATCGCGAATTGCGTCGATATTTATCTCACAATTTCTCGACTAATTATAGATAATAAACAACAGCCATTATCTCGAGATAAAACCAATAATCACTCGATATAAATAAAACTCGTGATCAGTTTATCGATCGATGAATTTGGTGTAACTTATCGGCGATTATTCAGCCACGTTCGTGTTTGTATACAAATTAAACCATTTTTGTTAGAGATTAGGGGATTACACGAGCAATCAAGATCGGAATTGGAACAAGTGGCTTAAGAATACGCAATCTAAATGTTTTCGAGGTTGTTTTCGGAGATTTCTTTACCGTTGTGTGCGTGTATTCGTAGCCATCCGGATTGAATATTGGAAAGATGTACCAATCGTAAGATTCCGCCATGTATCTGACACGAGGATCGTCGCTGAGGATTAATTCGTTCAGAATGTACGTTACGACTGCTGGAGATATCCATTCTCTGGCGTGGATCCCCCCCTCGATGAAGACGCCGGGATTCCCCTCTCTGAACGACAGTTTCACGCCTTTTATGCTTCGACCTTGAAAGCTGCTCCCCCCAGTTACCGATTTCACGATCTCTGGATGCTGATTTGCCAGGGAATCTAACCAACGATAGATCTGAAGAGAAGAAGCATGCTTTAAGATTTTCGAAAGTTTTTGGACTTTGGAGTCCATTGTGTTTACAGTTATTTCTAGTCGGCCATTTTGTTTTATTTCTAGTTATTTTCGTGAGTTTATGGGGTGTTTGGACAGCCCTGAGGGAGATTTTGATGGGGGATTCATGCTTTAAGATTTTCGAAAGTTATTTGGACTTTGGAGTCCATTGTGTTTACAGTGATTCCTAGTCGGCCATTTTGTTTTATTTCTAGTTATTTTCGTGAGTTTATGGGGTGTTTGGACAGCCCTGAGGGAGATTTTAATGGGGGATTTTGGAGGACGAAATAAGACGGAAATGAAGAATAGCAATTTGTTGATGGAGGCTTCGTTTAAAAGTTATTAACAATTGAATTTGAAAATTTCAGATCGTTTTGGGAAAATTATTTTTAGCTAGAGGGGGCAATTGTAATAATTTTTGGTGAATACACATATTCCCAAAATCCTATCCACTTTTGAGGAAAAAATTCTAGAAGGGGTGGAATTTTTTGAAAAAATTAAAGAATTTCAAAACGTTCTAAAAAAATTATTTTTGATTTCAGGGATCAATTATAATTATTTTTGGTTAATAGACATATCCTCGAAATCCTAGTCAGTTACGAAAAAAAAATTCAAAACGGGTGGAACTTTAAATGTTAATAACTTTTTAACGAAACCTCCATCAACAAATTGGTATTCTTGATTTTTGTCTTATTTTGGCCTCTAGAATCCATTAAAATTTTTCTCAGGGGTGGCTGAACACCCTGTATATGTAAAATTGCACTATATTGTTATCATATAGTATGATAGTATGATAGGATATATTATGGATATTATTATATAGTATATATTGTAATATCATATCACTGTCATACAGTTGTACAGTGTAATATTATCACTCTATCATTCTTGATATATATTTTATGATAGTGTTATAGTATATATGTAAAATTGCACTATAATGTTATCATATAATATGGTAGTGTGATAGGATATATTATACATTATATAGTATGTATTATAATATCATATCACTGTCATACAGTTGTACAGTATAATGTTATCACGCTATCATACTTAATATATAATGTATGATAGTGTTATAATATATAATATATACTATATTATAACATTATAGTGCAATTTTATATGTATTATACAGTATAATACTATCATAAATTATATCATACATCAAGAATGATAGCATGATAACACTATTCTGAACAACTGTATGCCAGTGATATGATAGTACAATACAGTATACTATACAATAATATGTATAATATATCGTATCTCACTATCATATTATTTATTCTCACATTAACATATCACTGATTATAATAGCCAATTATATGATAATAGTCATATGATATCATGGTTGTATAATACAATATGATTGCATGATTTATTATTCAATCTCATATTAACATATCCCCGACTATGATACTATCATACGATATTATAGTTTTATAATACAGTATGATAGCAAGATTTACATAGAACTCTTCAATCTGTTCAAAATTGAAAGTAAAAATGAAGTAAATTATAATACTATCATACAATATTATAGTTGTATAATACAGTATGATTGCACGATTTATCATATATTCAGACATTAACATATTCCCGACTATAATACTATCATACGATGTTATAGTTGTATGATTGCATGATTTATCATATATTCTCATATTAACATATCCCCGACTATGATACTATCATATCATAGTTGTATAATACAGTATGATAGCACGATTTACATAGAACTCTTCAAACTTTTCAAAATTGAAAGTAAAAATGAAGTAAATTATGACACTATCATACAATATCATAGTTGTATAATACACGATTTATCATATATTCTCATATTAACATATCCCCGACTATGATACTATCATACGATATTATAGATGTATGATTGCATGATTTATCATATATTCTCCCATTAACATATCCCCGACTATGATACTATCATATTATAGTTGTATAATACAGTATGATAGCACAATTTACATAGAATTCTACCAAATTTCTCAAAATTAAAACTAAAAATGAACTAAACTATTTCGTCATTTTCTCACAAAAGCTTTGCTGATGCTATCAGTAAATATTATTGTTAATTTATCATCTCACTTCGTCCAGTCTATGATAACCCAGCCAGTCGAAAGTGCCCCTCACGTTTCGACGAGGATTCTCATCGTCGATGTAATTTTGCACGTTCTCCATCATCAATTCTGGCTCCAGGCGCGTCGTGTTCGCGATCTTCGCGAATTCCTGAATCTTCTCCGGCGCTATCATAACATTCGCCGTATAGTTGACCCTGGGTTGGGCCCAAAAGTTGTAACCAGCGCCATCTTGCATCGTTTGCAGTAGTTCCAAGTGGACTTCGTCCGCCACGAACACTTTGTACAACTTATACCCATCGTATCTCACTTTCTCGTCGCCAAAAACCACTCCAATAAAAATCAAAAAATTCAACAAAATCATCGTTCGATTTTACGAAAAAAAATTAATCAAAAATGGACGTTTTTTGGTAGAATTTTTAAAAAAGTTTTGGGTAATTTCTCACTTGGAGGATACTTCTTGGATTTGTTTCGGATTTCTTAGTTTCAAATTGAAATTTAAATTCGAAAATTTTTGTGTTTATTTTGTCATTTTTGAAATTTTTTCAGGTTTTCGTTTTTTCACAATTTACACTGAATTTTTGTGATTTTTTAGTGTTTTTGAGTGAAATCGACCGTTTTTCGAGGACTATTTCGTAATTTTTGAGATTTTATTTTTCAGTTTTTGGTTCCACTTTGATTTTTCACAATTTCCACTGAATTTTTGTGATTTTTTAGTGTTTTTGAGTGAAATCGACCGTTTGGCGAGTACTATTTTGTAATTTTTGAGATTCTTTAGTGTTTTTGAGTGAACTCGACCGTTTGGCGAGTACTATTTTGTAATTTTTGAGATTATTTAGTGTTTTTGAGTGAAATCGACCGTTTGGCGAGTACTATTTTGTAATTTTTGAGAGTATTTAGTGTTTTTGAGTGAATTCGACCGCTTGGCGAGTACTATTTTGTAATTTTTGAGATTCTTTATTGTTTTTGAGTGAAATCGACCGTTTGGCGAGTACTATTTTGTAATTTTTGAGATTTTTTAGTGTTTTTGAGAGAAATCGACCGTTTGGCGAGTACTATTTTGTAATTTTTGAGATTTTATTTTTCAGATTTTCGTTTCACTTAGATTCTTCACAATTTCCACTGAATTTTTGTGAGTTTTGAGTGTTTTTGATGGGTTTTCGAGTGAAATTGACCGTTTGACGATGACTATTTCGTAATTTTTGAAATTTAATTTTTCAATTTTTGGCTCCACTTTGATTTCTCACAATTTCCACTGAATTTTTGCGATTTTTTAGTGTTTTCGAGTGAAATCGACCGTTTGGCGAGTACTATTTTGTAATTTTTGAGATTTTTTAGTGTTTTCGAGTGAAATCGACCGTTTGACGATGACTATTTCCTAATTTTTGAAATTTAATTTTTCAATTTTTCGTTCCACTTAGATTTCCCACAATTTCCACTGAATTTTTGCGATTTTTTAGTGTTTTCGAGTGAAATCGACCGTTTGGCGAGTACTATTTTGTAATTTTAGCGATTTGTTAGTGTATTTGAGTGAAATCGACCGTTTGACGATGACTATATCGTAATTTTTGAAATTTAATTTTTCAGTTTTTGTTCCCACTTAGATTCTTCACAATTTCCACTGAATTTTTGCGATTTTTTAGTGTTTTCGAGTGAAATCGACCGTTTGGCGAGTACTATTTTGTAATTTTTGCGATTTTTTAGTGTTTTCGAGTGAAATCGACCGTTTGACGAGGACTATATCGTAATTTTTGAAATTTAATTTTTCAATTTTTCGTTTCACTTAGATTCTTCACAATTTCCACTGAATTTTTGCGATTTTTTAGTGTTTTCGAGTGAAATCGACCGTTTGTCGAGGACGATGTTCGTCCACTGAGTCCAGCTTTCGCGGAAACGATTGAAAGCGGAAGTCGGAGAGATACCGGTTCCGACTTTGGCAAAACCGATCGAGCTACTTCGAGATGCAACGCTGGTATGCGTGTAAGGTGAATCCTCCGGTGAGTTTATATACGCGAGGCGACCGCAGGAGGTAAAAATATCCTGTACGTGAGATAAGTGTAAACAAAAAAATACGGGCAACGCATTTGAATGCAAGATGGGCCATGGGAATGCGAGGTTGCAGGCAGTGGAGAGTCTCCATGGTTAAAGACCTCGGAGATACCGTTTGAAATTATCGAATAACCGAGGTTCTCGACATCCTTTTCACGGAAAATATTTAAATTGGTTTTTTTATTATTTGTTTGATTTGTTAAATTATTTTTTTTGTATGTAATCGTTTGCACTGGAGTTTTTTTATATTTCTGATGCTTGGAAAAGAATTCTAGATTTATAATATTCTGAAAAATAGTTTTTTTTTGGGCTCAAAAAGTACTTAAATTAGTGTTTTTACCATTTTTTTAATTTAGTAAATTTCATTTTTTCTATATAATTCTTTGCATTAGAGTTTCTTAGATTTGTGATACTTGAAAAAGACTTCTTGATTCATGACATTCTCAAAAATACTTCTTTTAGTTCCAAAAAACTACTTAAATTAGTTTTTCCATAATTTGTTTAATTCATTAAACTTCATTTTTTGTATATAATCCTTTACATTACAGTTTTTTAGACTTGTGATACCTGAAAAAGAATTCTAGTTCCCAAAAACTACTTAAATTAGTGTTTTTACCATTTTTTTAATTTAGTAAATTATATTTTTTGTATATAATTCTTTGCACTAGAGTTTCTTACTTGAAAAAGAATTCTGAACAAACAAAATGTTGATCAACTTCGAGATTTATAATAACATTTTGAAAAATGCTTTTTCTATTCCAAGAAACTATTAAAATTTATTTTTCCATAATTTGTTTAATTTATTAAACTCCATTTTTTGTATATAATCCTTTACATTACAGTTTTTTAGACTTGTGATACCTGAAAAAGAATTCTAGTTCCCAAAAACTACTTAAATTAGTGTTTTCACAATTTGGTTAATTTGTTAAATTACATTTTTTGTACATAATCGTTTGCATTAGAGATTCTTCGATTTGTGATACTTGAGAAAGACTTCTAGATTCATAACATTCTGAAAAATACTTTTTCTATTCCCAAAAACTACTGAAATTAGTCTCTTCACAATTTCTTTAATTCATTATATTCCATTTTTTATACATAATCCTTTACATTAGAGTTCTTTAGATTCGTGATACTTGAAAAAGACTTCTAGATTCATAACATTCTGAAAAATACTTTTTCTATTCCCAAAAACTACTGAAATTAGTCTCTTCACAATTTCTTTAATTCATTATATTCCATTTCTTGTATATAATCATTTGCACAAGAGTTTCTTACATTTGTGATGCTTGGAAAAGACTTCTAGATTCATAACATTCTGAAAAATACTTTTTCTATTCCAAGAAACTACTTCAATTAGTATTTTCACAATTTGCTTAATTTATAAAATTTCATTTCTTGTACAATATACAGGGCGTTCGTCCACCCCTGAGAAAAATTGTAATGGGGGATTCTAGAGGCCAAAATAGGGCGAAAATCAAGAATGACAATTTGTTGATGGAGGCTTCGTTAAAAAGTTATTAACATTTAAAGTTTCACCAGTACTGAATTTTTTTCTCGAAAATGGTTAGGATTTCGGGGGTATATGTAATAACCAAAAATGATTATAATTGACCCCTGCAATCAAAAATAATTTTTTCAGAATAATTTGAAATTTTTTAATTTTGTCGAAAAATTTCACACCTTCTAGAATTTTTTTCTCTAAAATGGGTAGGAATTTGAGGGTATGTCTAATGACCAAAAATGTTTATAATTGACCCCTACAATCAAAAATAATTTTTTTAGAACGATTTAAAATTTTTTAATTTTGTCGAAAAATTTAAGCACCTGCCCCCTGTCGATTTTCCTTAAAAATTGGTTTTTGATTTTTAAAAATTTTGTTTGGCGTCCTACAGAAAAGTTGTTTAATACTTTTTTGTAGGTACCCATGAGCTCTACTTCAGAAAAAAAGTTTCATTGAAATACATTCACTATTGTAGGAGTTATGGCTGTTTGAAAATTGGACCATTCTTATGGGGTTTTTTTCATTTTAGGGGTTGAAGGACCAACTTTTTGGATATTTTTGCAATTTCTACATATTCTCCACCAAAATACGCGTAATTTGCTTTTTTAAACATTAAAATCGTCCAATCCGTTCAGAAGTTATGACATTTTAAAGATTCGCATGAAATTTCGGGGACCCATTTTGGGCCTCAAATTAGATTTCCGGCAAAGAATTTTTTTTCTCGAAAATGGTTAGGATTTCAAGAGTATGTCTAATGACCAAAAATGATCATAATTAACCCCTGCATTCAAAAATAATTTTTTCAGAATAATTTGAAATTTTTTAACTTTTTCGAAAAATTTCACACCTTCTAGAATTTTTTTCCAGAAAATGGCTAGGAATTCGGAGATATGTATAATGACCAAAAATGATTGCAATCGACCCCTGCAACCGAAAATAATTTTTTCAGAATAATTTGAAATTTTTTAACTTTTTCGAAAAATTTCACACCTTCTAGAATTTTTTTCCAGAAAATAGCTAGGATTTCAAGAGTATGTCTAATGACCAAAAATGATTATAATTGGCCCCTGCATTCAAAAATAAGTTTTTCAGAATAATTTGAAATTTTTTAACTTTTTTGAAAAATTTCACACCTTCTAGAATTTTTTTCCAGAAAATGGCTAGGATTTCGAGGGTATGTATAATGACCAAAAATTATTGCAATCGACCCCTGCATTCAAAAATAATTTTTTCAGAATAATTTGAAATTTTTTAACTTTTTCGAAAAATCTCACACCTTCTAGAATTTTTTTCCAGAAAATGGCTAGGATTTCGAGGGTATGTCTAATGACCAAAAATGATTATAATTGACCCCTGCAATCAAAAATAATTTTTCCAGAATAATTTGAAATTTTTTAACTTTTTCGAAAAATTTCACACCTTCTAGAATTTTTTTTCAGAAAATGGCTAGGAATTCGGAGATATGTATAATGACCAAAAATGATTATAATTGACCCCTGCAACCGAAAATAATTTTTTCAGAATAATTTGAAATTTTTTAACTTTTTCGAAAAATTTCACACCTTCTAGAATTTTTTTCCAGAAAATGGCTAGGATTTCAAGAGTATGTCTAATGACCAAAAATGATTATAATTGACTCCTGCATTCAAAAATAATTTTTTCAGAATAATTTGAAATTTTTTAACTTTTTCGAAAAATTTCACACCTTCTAGAATTTTTTTCCAGAAAATGACTAGGAATTCGGAGATATCTATAATGACCAAAAATGATTGTAATTAACCCCTGCATTCAAAAATAATTTTTCCAGAACAATTTGAAATTTTTTAACTTTTTCGAAAAATTTCACACCTTCTAGAATTTTTTTCCAGAAAATGGCTAGGATTTCGAGGGTATATCTAATGACCAAAAATGATTATAATTGACCCCTGCAACCGAAAATAATTTTTCCAGAACAATTTGAAACTTTTTAATAACTGTTTAACGAAGCCTCAGAGAAATTTCAATCCAAACGAGTGAAAATTGTTTCTAATAAATCTAATAATAAAAAAGTATATAAAAGTTTCTAATAATTACAAAGTAAACAATCCATTTCGTCTCTATGAACGCCAGTTTCAATTTAAACGAGACTCTTACGGAACCAATCCGCCATGCAAACGAAGAATAATAGTATTTTTATTTCTCCAGCATTGACCTTGTCTCCACACAATATTCATTCCATTTACAAGTACAAAATCTGATAGTAATTGTCTAGATTCTGTAAATTACATTCCTCCTTTGCACGGGGATCTTTAAATCCAATCGTCCAGGCGATCGATGAATAAACAGTTGTTTTCTCAAAGTCTGCAAGTGCAACGAGCTATAATTAGTGACCACGGGAGGATTACGCGAGAATCCGACGAAATCAGATAGGCGATTAATTGTTGCACTAATGAAGGAGTGAAAAAACGATTTTCTCGTTAGATCATTCGTTTTTGCATACTGCGATTATGTTAAATAGGACAGCGGACACTGTCAAGCGTTGTCCTTCGTTTCCTTGGCAAATGGAGGCGTTATCGAATAGACACACTCTACGTGGAATTAATACTAATTCACAATGAAACTTGTCGCGTTTGCTTCCTTGCAAATAATATTTCAGGAGTCATTGTTACTCTATAATACATTAACTTCCATATTTACATAGTTAAAGAAGTATAATAATAGCGACAGATGCATCGAGTAATTTTATATTTATCGTAAAAATATTTTCTGTAGTCTAATGTCTCCAAAAATCGATTCTATAAAGCTATTTGATTACTTTAATAAATAGAAATAAATAGTCGCATTAATATTTTATTATTCTCAATTTTTAAGATCACACTTCGATGTATCAACAAATTTGAGTGATGTAAAAATATCTTGAATTTGGATCCATCAAATCGTATAATACGTGAAAGATTCTTTATCAGAACTTCTGTCGGTAAAGTAAATTCGTTGACGTTACCGACACTGACAGAGTCGTTACCTACAGAGTGCGCTGTAAAACTACTGATTTAGCTGCATAAAGAATATGAGACAGCTCAACTTGTGTCTCCAGAAGCTTTTGTTAAACTGATTCGATGTTTAAACAATTTCTGTTAAAATGTATCCAGGCAATAAACGTTAACTCAAACTCTTCTAACATTCGAAACCCTAACTTCTATCCTACAGTCGGTAATGCAGAGCGCTGCATAAGATTTTGAGTCTCAACTATTACCCATAAACGAGGTAAAGAATAGACCTATCCCTAGTAGGATGAACGCTATCACTATACCACGAGTGTCTCATAACATGAGATACACTCTTCCAAAGTGGAACAAAATGTCAAAATCATGCATCAACTAGTAAGGGGATCCTCGTAGAAGGCTTTAATCTTCGTAATGGTTTTAATGGGTCAACAATGACTAGCTTATGGTCACTGGTGGTCAACAGTGAGGTTGACCTCTAGGTCAATGGTCCAGTGAAGATCTAGAAATGGTCAAGAGGTGGGACCAATCGAAATAGCGTTGTTGTCTAGGCCAAACGGTTCTTAACTCTTCATGTTGACACTGTCTCCCCACTCTTCGACTTCCCCACACGAAGACTACCGCTGGGCAAATTCTTCAGTACCCCTGGAGCATCCAGGGGGACCGGGTCTCGCGGGCCAAAGTCAGGCCATTCGTGGAGTGCTGACCACTGGGGGGACCAGGAGTGACCAGGAGTGACCAGGACTGACCAGGACTGGCCAGAGCTGACCACTACTGACCAGAACTGACCACTACTGACCAGTGCTGACCAGTCCAGATCCGAATACTGACCACTACTGACCACTACTGACCAGTGCTGACCACTGGTGAGAACTATTTGAAATTGCCCTCCCCACTTCTATTTTGTCGTTCGATCCCAATTGAACGTTACGAAACCGTCCAACGCTTCTGCTAAATTACGAATCGTTTCTTATGTTACAGCTGGACCTTCGCTGCTTCCTCGGGAATGGTAACTAATGGTCAACAAGTAGTAAGCCCACTTTACTTATTTATGTTATCATCACAGAATTGACCAGTTTATTTTACTTGTTTGGTCATAATTCAGTGTTGTTTTACTGCCCTATTTTATTTGGTTATTATGTTTTCCTCCTCTGTTTCCACCTCTGCCTTATCTTTCCAATTGGCATGATTGTGGTGAATCGTATACCATTTTTGTTTGTATATTATTTTATGAATTTTGATGTTTCGTTTAATTCTTGGGTATTTTCACTCTTTCATTTCACGTCGTTGGATTTTCAATTCTGGTCAATCTCTGTTTCTCTTCATCTTTGAAATTGATATTCTTCAGGTAATTTTCGTAATTCCTTGCTACTTTACTTCAACATTATACTCTCGTTACACAAGTATAGGTAGAATACTTTGTTTCTATCTTGTGTAAACTGTGTTTCCTTAGGTAGATCTTCTAGATTCTCACTCTTCCGTACATCAGCACGACAAATTACTCCATCGCTTTGTCTAGGTTGCATGGTGTTCATTAAATTCCCTCTCATATATCACTAATATATGCATCAATTTCAGTTTCAGATTATCCACAGAGACATCGAACACGCCACAACCGCCGAGGGACATTTAATTCTAAGTCGATTAGTCTTAAGCTTCGAATCTTAAAATTAACGTCGAAGATTTCTTTATCGTCCATATCTCCGCGTTCTACCAAGCAATTATTAAAGTAGCTTCTCCCTCGTTCCCTCGTTCGTAGCTTCGATCACCGCTGTTTCATCGATTGAAACATGTGATCGGCCGTGTATCTGGTCCTAAAGATCTAATCGCCTTCCCTTGGTAAGCTTGGTTGAGGGAAAACGGCACTTCGCTGGAAGGTGTGGAGTTTCCGTATTCTGCGGAAACGCACACCTTCCAGCGGAAGTCGACCCCGTCTCAGGTACTCTCTCTTTGTCAGACAGCCTAAGTCGGGTCCTTCGGGCTCCCGGCGGGTTGCGTTGGAGAAATGGAGACCTCGATTCGGGGTTGCAGTTCTCTGTTTTCTTGTTGAGATCGAGTTAGCAAGGGCAGTAGGTTCGATCCTCGGATCAGCTGCACGGTTCAGCCTCGCGTCGCGTCGCGAATCCCACGATTTAGCTTCATCCCCCTTTTTAACCACATAATTGCTTGGTAGAACTAAATCAAGGAACTTTGTTTCCTTCTATCGTCCGAATTTTAGCTTCAACTTGACTAGACTCGAGCTTCGACGTTAATTTTAAGCCCCTATTGTACGCGTCTCCCGATATTACCAAGTAATTATTTAACAAGTAGCTTCTCTCCAGTCGCCTGCCAATGATAGATCGATTTCTAGAAATAGAAATCAATCTACCAAGGGCAGTGTCTCTCATAATTTAGCTTCATCCCTTTTCAAACAAAATAATTACTTGGTAATTAGACTTAAGTCTTTAGTATAGTCGCGTGTCCTGCCAAGTAATTATCTAACAAGTAGCTTCTCTTTCCCCCGGTCTCTCGTCCCCTCCGATCACCTCTGCTTCCATGTAGAAAGCAAGTGATCGGCCGATTAGCTGGTCCAAAGGGTCAGTTGCCGTCCTCTAGCGAGACGATCCAAGGGAAAGGGTATTTCGGCCGCAGAGGGGATCAGGGACTGTTCCTGTCTGCGGTAGCCCCGACTCGGGATCCCTCTCTCTGTCAGACATCCCGAGTTGGGTCCATTTGGCTCCCAGCAGGCTGCTTGGGGGAAATGGGGAACCCGTGTCGGGTGCGTCGATTCCCTTTCCCTTCGATCGGACTCGCCAAGAGGCAACGAGCTGACCCTTTTGACCTCGCTAATTCGGTTCGCGTCTCTCGTTCCTTGCACCATTGCATGGTGCATCGCGTCGAATCGCGTCGCGTCACCCACGATTTAGCTTCGTCCCTCTTTTAAACAAAATAATTACTTGGCATGGCAAATCTAGTTTCTAAGGATGTAAAAGGGAGATCGATAGAACTTGGATTCCATCTATCTCCCTTTGGGTCTCCAGTCGCAGCAACCTCCACGTGGTGAGACCTGGTAATCGGTGTCACCCACGAAGAATAACTATTCAATCGTGGGTGACACCGAGCTAATGGCTGCGAATTTAGAATTGTTTCGAATTTAGACTTATAGTTGGGCAAGTGTTTGGTTAACCATTATGTTAGGCAGAGTATTTTTATTTGAAGACAAATTCTTTTGAAAATTCTTTCAACTTTAAGGATGTACCTCATTGACAAGTACACTGCAAATCCTCTGTTTTCTATTTTAAATTATAATACATCAGGCTGTTTCATATACGTACCAGTGTTATACCTGAGGCATTCTATACCTCACAACTCTACAATCAAACGTGATCAACGCTACTACAAACCGGAATTTGTATTTATACGCAAGTCTACCCTGGAAAAGCAAACGCGAAAAATTCTCATTATTCGCAACACTAAATGGAATTTTACAATTAATGTAAATTATTTGCAACAGTAACTAGGCAATGAAACGCGAATAATTCGTACTACGCAACGCTGATAACAAACCGCTGTGAAAATTCTTATTCGCAACGCTACTCTGAAAGAAACCGCGAAAAATATTCATCGTTCGCAACTCTAACTGTTACCGTGATATACCGATCATAGTTGCGACGCTATCTTGAAAGCAATCGCGATAATATTCATGTACCGCGACACTAATAAAATCGCGTGTTAAATAATGCGCAACGCTAATTTTACTAACGCGTTCAGCCGCTCCAGGCTGCTTCGTGAAGCTGGAGAAGATGACATCTGAAAAACTACAAGTACTACAACTACAGGCGACAACAGTGACATAATAGGAACATGGAATGACCCTCCATCCTCATCAGAAGATGAAGATGAAGAACCATTTGATGCAGCCCACTCTTGCGACAGTTTGTCAGGGCCTCTTCGACTCCTGAGAGTCTCTTCTTTCTTCGGCGGTCCTGCCAGAGCCTGAAACTTAAACCTACGCTCGAGATTCCGTGCAACACACAGTCCTCCAACGATTCTACGAATCGTTATCGGACCAGGTGTGGGGAAACTCGAGCGGGACGAGCGTTTCGGGGGCCCTACCGCGAACGAACGCGACCGCGAAGAGCGACTGTGAAGCCGCGCGATTCCAAGAACCGAAAGTGGAACCAAAACAAACGGTAGAATCCGTTTGGATCGGCCAACGTTTCGATTCTCCAAATCGGACTACAGGTACAGGACCTGTGCCAGTCCTGCCCTGACCCTGCCTACTTACATCTAACACACACACCAGAAGGCAAGTTACCTACCTACCTAGCCCTATATTTAAAACATTGCAAAACTCATTCTCGCAAACGTACGCTCCACGGTTCTCACGCATAATGTCCGGGCGCAAAAGCCTACACTAGAGAGGAGGCCCCGGGGCCCCTCCGACACCCGAACATTGCAAACATTCACACTCTAAGGGTACGTACCAGTTCCTGAAATCAACCGACAAAGACTAGCGATCATTGCGTATTTCAAGCGAGTTTCAAATAATAGAAGCTTTGGTAAAATGATTCTCTGCATTCTGTTGTTTAAAAGCAAGAAATCGTATCTACGTTTCGTTAAATATTTTATGTTGTTGGCTTTGAACGTGTAAAAAGTGTGAGCTAGATGAAATAGAATTTTATTTGTAAATTGTATTAAGGTTTTAAGACGACGCAATTCCACAGCCTAACCACACACACACATGTGAAATTACGTCGCGCACGATACGCTGAGTCAATGTTAGTCGCAGAGAGATATGATTAGGAATTTTTAGAGACTAAGTCATCGTGCTCGTTGCCTTCGCTCGCGCAAGTTGCACCTGGACACTTGGGTGAGTTTAGGCAATGAACACGGAAAGGTACCCTGAAAATCCTCAACTAGAAAAAATGGTTAGTGTAAATACTAACGCATGAGGAAATAGTATTTATATATTCTTTCTTATTTTATTTCTTTTAGTGGACTTTATATTTCTGATAAATAATGAGCAAAATTTTAATATAGAATAATGATGGAAAATGTTATTTGTGAAGGAAGTTATTCTGATTAAAATTAAATTTTGTAAGAGAAATGTCTTTAGAATAGGATAATTTAGTTTGAATATGTGAGGAGATATTATTGAAGCAAAGTGATGAAAATATTTAACTCTTGAGCAATTCTGTTGTCAAAGCGTATTTTTTAAAGATGAAAGTAGTACATAATGCATGTTACTTTGACTCAAGAATTTACCCATCGCGAAACGTCTTTTTGTACATGAATTGTAGCATCAAATTTTTGAATAAGAAAAGACTCTAATGCCTTTGATAATAGGTCTTCAAATTATACTTCCATATGAAGCAGGAACAATATAAAAAACAATCGATATTTCAAGTCAAAGAATTTATTTTTATGTTCTGACAAATTTCACGTTATATGAAAAATCGCGGAGTACAAAAAGACCCTAGCCCTGATCTATAAAATAAAACAATACACATATGTTCCAATTCACGGGTATAAAAAATACCCGTGGTCACTATTCGCCAAAAATACCACGTATACAACCGGAAACCCGTGTTGTTTCGGGCCTTTCGCCCTGCAACATGATTGGGGCCCGGAGGGACAAAACACATGCGACTCACCAATCGTTGACCACAACGATGACGATGCTGACCAATGAAATACATCAGCCTAAGTTATCTGCAAGGTCCTGCTGCAGGTCTCCAGGATGTAAGGATGAAATCCACAGTCTGTAAAGCGCAAGAAAACAATCATAATCTACCGTACAAATTCTAGGTATACATCTAATAAATTAATACAAAAGATACTACGTTCAAAACTAATCACAGGTTTTTGATCGTATAAAAAATTTTAAATCGTTGGCAAAATTTGAAAATATTTTTTTCTAAAGGTGCGGAGAATAAAATAGGATGATACTTACGTTTTTTATTGGTAGATTTGCGGTGGATATACATATATTTCTGCTTGGCGATGCACTGATTCTAACACCGGCGTCGAGTAATTTTAATTTTTGAAGGAAAGATGAAAACAAATGATAAACTAACGCGACTGAAAATCAAAGTCGGCGAACAAGAGGCTCTATCGCGATTTCGAAAGCAAGGAGCCACGATGCTCTGGAAAATATATAAAAATGCGCAATATACACTGAATCGACGTTCGCGTGGGCCTAAATTATAAACGAAACTCTACTCGAAGCAACTGTGCTTCGAAAAACAACTAATCTACGCAACAAACACTGATTCTACCGACCGCATTGCGCGCGGTCGCTAAAATCTCTGAAAAAAATGCTGAAATAAGAAAAAAGAAATAATCAAGTAATCACTCAGACACGTCTATTTATAGATCTAGTATCAAATTTGACCGATAAAAACACAAAAATATATAAATCATACGCAGGTACAAACTCACTTGTAACGAAGTTGATTTCCGCAATATTCCATTTTCAATTCCTTCCATTTGCAATTTCCCAACATGGCGTCGATTGCACGCCGATAGCGTCCCTCCAGTCGAACTCGTCAATCGAAATATGTAACAGCAATAAAACACATATCACGATTCAATGCGTTAAATAAACGTACCTATAACTTAATTAAACGTCCACTGAAACCGAAATATGGTCCACGAATCGTTAATTACGTTCACAGACTTCGTAATCGACGACGATTATGTACGGGACGAGCACGCGCGAAACGGATGAAACATTCTTCGCGATTCCGATCGACTCGAACGTCAGAAACGCGTTGATATTAAACGAAAGCACTAACGGACGGTAAAGGAAAGCACTAGGAGCGATTTTGAACGTTGAGATGACGATAATTAAAAATTACGTACCTCATTAGACGCGTAACCTGTCACTGCATCCGATCGCGCGAGTTTCCAGGGGACGAATGGCGGACAGGAGCGGATGCATCTCCCTGTAGGGGGCGTTGAGTGGGGAGAAGGGTGAGATGGTCACGTTGTCAGTCTTTTTCTAGAAGAAAAAGTTAAATTTTACATTTAGAATAACTAGAAATAAATATAATAAATACGAAAAGATATCAAACAAATTAATTAATGATTCATTGTCTTTATATCCTTGTGACGTCATAATGAGTAAACAGCCAATCACAGACGCTGTTTCAAGATGCAATATCGACCTGTTAATCGACACACAAGTAACTAGATCGATTCAAATATATTAATTATAACTATAGAAGCATATAACGTGTAAATATTAACTTTTAATCGAAATTGCAATCAGATTCTCACATAAATGTTGCTTTTGCGTATAGTATATTTTCGAAAATTATTTATTTCAGTTTTCACTAGATTTACAGAAAAATCTATCTTGATTCTGGGTCGATATTATTGGGCTTGATTTATGGTAAGAAGTTGGTAGTACAGACATAAACGAAGTGAGAAATAGATATCTCAGACGAACATTTTTTCGTAACACACAAATTAAAGGCACAGACAATGCATAGTGGAGATGTGTAAAGAAACTTTTTTTTCGTGTCACGCGAATAAGAAATTTGAAACCCAGCTGCAAGTTGACGAGATTCCGCCGGCCGCGAAGATAAACAGAATCTAACCAAGCGTAGAAAAAACAACAAACGTATCAGATGACTGACCCTGGCCAACGAATGCTAGCAACGGTAATACTAAAATTACTTTCACGAAATAATGGAGAATACAAAATAAATAGATATGTACAAGCAATAAAATACGGCAGTATTTAGTGGAAGACAGAATCCTATAACACAAAGGAAAAACATCGTGAAAAATGAATATCTTTCTATATTCCATATATATTATTTCTCTATTGTTCTGGTAAAATAGTGATAATTAATGAATTTCAATAGATCTAGTTATTTGTGTGTCGATTAACTAATCGATATTCGATGTTCAAGCAGCGCCTGTGATTGGCTGTTACTCCCTGTGACGTCACAAGGATATAAAGACAATGAATCATTAATTAATTGTTAGTCTGATATCTATTTGTAATTTATTTTATTTATTTACATTGTTTTCTTCAGTTTTCCAGTTCAGGTTAACCTTTTCTTCCGAAATACAAATCGAGAGTCGAGATGGACCATCTCACCCTGCTCCCCACTCAACGCCCCCTAGCGGGAGACGTGTCCGCTCCTGTCAGTCATTCGTCCCCTGGAAACTCGCGCGATCGGATGCAGTGACAGGTTACGCGTCTAATGAGGTACGTAATTTTTAATTATCGTCATCTCAACGTTCAAAATCGCTCCTAGTGCTTTCCTTTACCGTCCGTTAGTGCTTTCGTTTAATATCAACGCGTTTCTGACGTTCGAGTCGATCGGAATCGCGAAGAATGTTTCATCCGTTTCGCACGTGCTCGTCCCGTACATAATCGTCGTCGATTACGAAGTCTGTGAACGTAATTAACGATTCGTGGACCATATTTCGGTTTCAGTGGACGTTTAATTAAGTTATAGGTACATTTATTTAACGCAGTGAATCGTGATATGTGTTTTATTGCTGTTACATATTTCGATTGACGAGTTCGACTGGAGGGACGCTATCAACGTGCAATCGACGCCATGTTGGGAAATTGCAAATGGAGGGAATTGAAAATGGAATATTGCGGAAATCAACTTCGTTACAAGTGAGTTTGTACCTGCGTATGATTTACATATTTTTGTGTTTTTATCGGTCAAATTTGATACTAGATCAATAAATAGACGTGTTTGAGTGATTACTTGATTATTTCTTTTTTCTTATTTCAGTATTTTTTTCAGAGATTTTAGCGACCGCGCGCAATGCGGTCGGTAGAATCAGTGTTTGTTGCGTAGATTAGTTGTTTTTCGAAGCACAGTTGCTTCGAGTAGAGTATCGTTTATAATTTAGGCCCACGCGAAGTTCGATTCAGTGTATTTTGCGCATTTTTATATATTTTCCAGAGCATCGTGGCTCCTTGCTTTCGAAATCGCGATAGAGCCTCTTGTTCGCCGACTTTGATTTTCAGTCGCGTTAGTTTATCATTTTTTTTCATCTTTCCTTTAAAAATTAAAATTACTCGACGCCGGTGTTAGAATCAGTGCATCGCCAAGCAGAAATATATGTATATCCACCGCAAATCTACCAATAAAAAACGTAAGTATCATCCTATTTTATTCTCCGCACCTTTAGAAAAAAATATTTTCAAATTTTGCCAACGATTTAAAATTTTTTATACGATCAAAAACCTGTGATTAGTTTTGAACGTAGTATCTTTTGTATTAATTTATTAGATGTATACCTAGAATTTGTACGGTAGATTATGATTGTTTTCTTGTGCTTTACAGACTATGGATTTCATCCTTACATCCTGGAGACCAGCAGCAGGACCATGCAGATAACTTGGGCTGATGTATTTCATTGGTCAGCATCGTCGTCGTCGTGGTCAACGATTGGTGAGTCGCATGTGTTTTGTCCCTCCGGGCCCCAATCATGTTGCAGGACGAAAGGTCCGAAACAACACGGGTTTCCGGTTGTATACGTGGTATTTTTGGCGAATAGTGACCACGGGTATTTTTTATACCCGTGAATAGGAACATATGTATACTGCTTTATTTTATAGATCAGGCTAGGGTCTTTTTGTACTCCGCGATTTTTCATATAACGTGAAATTTGTCAGAACATAAAAATAAATTCTTTGACTTGAAATATCGATTGTTTCTTATATTGTTCCTGCATCATATGAAAGTATAATTTGAAGACTTATTATCAAAGGCATTAGAGTCTTTTCTTATTCAAAAATTTGATGCTACAATTCATGTACAAAAAGACGTTTCGCGATGGGTAAATTCTTGAGTCAAAGTAACATGCATTATGTACTACTTTCATCTTTAAAAAATACGCTTTGACAACAGAATTGCTCAAGAGTTAAATATTTTCATCACTTTGCTTCAATAATATCTCCTCACATATTCAAACTAAATTATCCTATTCTAAAGACATTTCTCTTACAAAATTCAATTTTAATCAGAATAACTTCCTTCACAAATAACATTTTCCATCATTATTCTATATTAAAATTCTGCTCTTTATTTATCAGAAGTATAAAGTCCACTAAAAGAAATAAAATAAGAAAGAATATATAAATACTATTTCTTCATGCGCTAGTATTTACACTAACCATTTTTTCTAGTTCAGGATTTTCAGGGTACCTTTCCGTGTTCATTGCCTAAACTCACCCAAGTGCCCAGGTGCAACTTGCATGAGCAAAGGCAACGAGCACGATGACTTAGTCTCTAAAAATTCCTAATAATATCTCTCTGCGACTGACATTGACTCAGCGTATCGTGCGCGACGTAATTTCACATGTGTGTGTGTGGTTAGGCTGTGGAATTGCGTCGTTTTAAAACCTTAATACAATTTACAAATAAAATTCTATTTCATCTAGCTCACACTTTTTACACGTTCAAAGCCAACAACATAAAATATTTAACGAAACGTAGATACAATTTCTTGCTTTTAATCAACAGAATGCAGAGAATCATTTTACCAAAGCTTCTATTATTTGAAACTCGCTTGAAATACGCAATGATCGCTAGTCTTTGTCGGTTGATTTCAGGAACTGGTACGTACCCTTAGAGTGTGAATGTTTGCAATGTTCGGGTGTCGGAGGGGCCCCGGGGCCTCCTCTCTAGTGTAGGCTTTTGCGCCCGGACATTATGCGTGAGAACCGTGGAGCGTACGTTTGCGAGAATGAGTTTTGCAATGTTTTAAATATAGGGCTAGGTAGGTAGGTAACTTGCCTTCTGGTGTGTGTGTTAGATGTAAGTAGGCAGGGTCAGGGCAGGACTGGCACAGGTCCTGTACCTGTAGTTCGATTTGGAGAATCGAAACGTTGGCCGATCCAAACGGATTCTACCGTTTGTTTTGGTTTCACTTTCGGTTCTTGGAATCGCGCGGCTTCACAGTCGCTCTTCGCGGTCGCGTTCGTTCGCGGTAGGGTCCCCGAAACGCTCGTCCCGCTCGAGTTTCCCCACACCTGGTCCGATAACGATTCGTAGAATCGTTGGAGGACTGTGTGTTGCACGGAATCTCGAGCGTAGGTTTAAGTTTCAGGCTCTGGCAGGACCGCCGAAGAAAGAAGAGACTCTCCGGAGTCGAAGAGGCCCTGACAAACTGTCGCAAGAGTGGGCTGCATCAAATGGTTCTTCATCTTCATCTTCTGATGAGGATGGAGGGTCATTCCATGTTCCTATTATGTCACTGTTGTCGCCTGTAGTTGTAGTACTTGTAGTCTTTCAGATGGCACCTTCTCCAGCTTCACGAAGCAGCCTGGAATGGCTGAACGCGTTAGTAAAATTAGCGTAGCGCATTATTTAACACGCGATTTTATTAGTGTCGCGGTACATGAATATTATCGCGATTGCTTTCAAGATAGCGTTGCAACTATGATCGGTATATCACGGTAACAGTTAGAGTTGCGAACGATGAATATTTTTCGCGTTTTCTTTCAGAGTAGCGTTGCGAATAAGAATTTTCACAGCGGTTTGTTATCAGCGTTGCGTAGTACGAATTATTCGCGTTTCTTTGCCTAGTTACAGTTGCAAATAATTTACATTAATTGTAAAGTTCCATTTAGTGTTGCGAACAACGAGAATTTTTCGCGTTTGCTTTTCCAGGGTAGAGTTGCGCATAAATACAAATTGCGGTTTGCAGTAGCGTTGCGAAATTTAAAAATTACTCGCGTTGTAAATATAATATGAATTTTATCGCCATTGTTTTTCCAGGGTAGCATGCAACAATTACAAAGCAGCTGAACTCCGGTGCTTGAGACGACTGTTCCTAATTTAGGATTCTGGTTAGTATATCTTCAGTTTATCGAGTAAGAAAAGAATTCCTCTAATTTCATTTCCCACCGTTTCAAGTGCTACGATCGTTTTCCATACCCTGTCGGTAAGGTTGCGAGTGATACCGACATGGTAATGGGGGTTCTAGAACCCCATGTACCTAAAAAACGCGTCAGGTGTCGCTCTAGGCACTTTCAGAATTTTTTTCTCGAACATGAGTAGGATTTCGAGGGTATATTGACCAAAAATAATTGTAATTGACCCCTGCAACTGAATAATTTCTACCGTCTGACAATACTGGGTCGCCATTTTTGTATTAATCCTCATCAGTACTAATGAGTTTCTCAACTGACCGCCATCTTTGAGAAGAGGGCGCTGAAAGCAGCTCTGAATTTTCCAGGTCGGTAAGGCAGTCAGCTTGGGCCACGAAAGTCCATCGTGCATGTCGCCTGTGATATCATACGAGTTTTTTATCAATATTAGATAAACTTTTTGCTCGATTACAAAGTTCATGCTTCTATATTACAACTATTACACACATTTCGATGACCTCCGATTAAGTTTGAATTTAAGATTCAATTTACTCTTTTGTCTTATAGTTTCGTTTCTTTGCATTTGTATTGTAATAGAATTAGTTTGTATTTTGCTATTAGTGTATACTAGTAATTTAATATAATAAATCTCTCGATGAGTCGCATCTAATTGTTACATCTGAAGAGAGGAAGTGAGATAGAGGAGAATAGGGTCGCCAGTAGCGTCTGATTTCTCAGATTTTCTGGAAAATTCCAGGAACATTTAAACAATCCCATTACTCTAAAAATGATGAATAATTTTTATATTTTGTCCTTCAATTCCTCGAATACAATCAACTTATTTTAAAGCTCTTATTTTTGCAAATTTTGAAATCCATAAAATTTTATTTTTAAAAAACTTTAGAGAAAATAGAATAAATGACATTTTTACATAAATAAAACAAATTTCGATACTGTAGATAATAAAATTTCGAAAATTTTACATTTCTTTGCTAAGAAAAGAGGTGTGTCGCGTTATCGATCGATGGATCGAGAAGTCCTTGTCGACTGTGATCCATTCACCATCGATCGAGTCCTTGTTAGATCGCCAGACAAAGGAGAATACGTTATTTTAAAAGTCTAGGCGCGATTTCTATCAGAATATGGAAATCAGTGTTTCATAATCGATTTATCGGTTTGTATAACGCATTTTGAGAAACTGTGAAGGAAAAATGAAGCAGAAATATCGATCGATTATAATGCAACATTCTGCGTGATATAAACAATGTAAATTGCAATGTTATTATATTTTTTTTAATGTCTTCGTTATTTTAGAATTCAAAATAATCGTAATTATTTTCTTAATTTCATTCAGTTGAAAAACATCGATTATTCGAAACGAGGAAACATAAAAATAATTTTAATAATAAATTTACAAAATTTAATAATTGTTAATAAGTGTATTTATTAATTTATTGGTTCTTTTATTAACATTTTGTGAAATTAGAATTTGTAAAAGATAGATTTTTGTCCATTGTTGGAAATTTGTGATTATATTGCGTTGGAAATCTTATTGCATACGTGTAATTAACGTTTAATTACGTAATTAACGTAAGAGGAATCGAGATAAGATTATTTTTGTAACAGGTCACGTAATTTATTAACCTCAGCTATCAATTCAATTGACTTTCGTTATTAATCGACGAAAAAGAGAAAACACGTGGCTAATGAGAATTATATACAGTGTGACAAGGTATCTACAGAAAAAAATTAATCGAAAATCAAAGATGGAACTGTTTTATTCGAGGCTTCGTTTTTGAGATAATTTGAAAATTCAATTTCTAGTTTCTATTTATATTTAAGTTCGAATTGTATTTTACGATGGGTGAAATTTGAGATTTTGAGAATAGGCCAAAATAAGACGAAAATGAAGAATATCAATTTGTTGATTGAGGCTTCGTTAAAAAGTTATTAACAATTAAATTTGAAAATTTCGAATCGTTCTGGAAAAATTATTTTTGGTTGCAGGGGACAATTGCAAGCATTTTTGGTGAATAGACACACCCCTGAATTCCTATGCATTTTTGAGAAAAAAATTCGAGAAGGTGGGAAAATTTTTCAGTGAAATTCGAAATTTTCAAATCGTTCTGGAAAAATTATTGTTGGTTGCAGGGGACAATTGCAAGCATTTTTGGTGAATAGACACACCCCTGAATTCCTATGCATTTTTGAGAAAAAAATTCGAGAAGGTGAGAAAATTTTTCAGTGAAATTCGAAATTTTCAAATCGTTCTGGAAAAATTATTGTTGGTTGCAGGGGACAATTGCAAGTATTTTTGGTGAATAGAGACACCCCTGAATTTCTGTGCATTTTTGAGAAAAAAATTCGAGAAGGTGGGAAAATTTTTCAGTGAAATTCGAAATTTTCAAATCGTTCTGGAAAAATTATTGTTGGTTGCAGGGGACAATTATAAGCATTTTTGGTGAATAGAGACACACCTGAATTTCTATGCATTTTTGAGAAAGAAATTCGAGAAGGTGGGAAAATTTTTCAGTGAAATTCGAAATTTTCAAATCGTTCTGGAAAAATTATTGTTGGTTGCAGGGGATAATTATAAGCATTTTTGGTGAATAGAGACACCCCTGAATTCCTATGCATTTTTGAGAAAAAAATTCGAGAAGGTGGGAAAATTTTTCAGTGAAATTCGAAATTTTCAAATCGTTCTGGGAAAATTATTTTTGGTTGCAGGGGATAATTATAAGCATTTTTTGTGGATAGACATATCGCTGAAATTCTACGTGTTTTCGAGAAAAAAATTCTAGAAAGTGTGAAATTTATTGACAAAATTAAACAATTTTAAATCGTTCTAAAAAAATTATTTTTGATTGTAGGGATCTATTATAATCAATTTTGGTCAATAGATATACCCTCGAAATCCTAACCATTTTTGAGAAAAAAATTCCTTAGAGAAAATATAATTTCTGGCCAAAATGTCTGCCTGAATTTTCATGCGAATCTTTAAAATGTCATAACTTCTGAACGGATTGGACGATTTTAATGTTCAAAAAGCCAAACGCCGCGTATTTTAGTGTAGAATATATAGAAATTGTAAAAATATTCAAAAATTTGATGCTTGACACTGTAAAATTAGAAAAACCCTATAAAAACGATCCAATTTTCAAACGACCATAACTCCTACACTAGTTAATGTATTTCGATGAAACTTTTTTCTAAAGTAGACCTTATGGGTACCTACAAAAAAGTATTAGACAACTTTTCTGTAGGGCGTCAAACAAAATTACTAAAATTCAAAAACTAATTTTTAAGAAGAATCGATAGAAGGTAGGTGCCCAAATTTTTCGACGAAAAAAAAAATTTCAAATCGTTCTAAAAAAATTATTTTTGATTGTAGGGATCTATTATAATCATTTTTGGTCAATAGGCATATCCACGAAATCCTACCCACTTTGGAGAAAAAAATTCTAGAAAGTGTGAAATTTATCGACAAAATTAAAAAATTTCAAATCGTTCCAAAAAAATTATTTTTGATTGTAGGGATCTATTATAATTATTTTTGGTCAATAGACATACGCACGAAATCCTAACCATTTTCGAGAAAAAAATTCGAGAATGTTTGAAATTTTTCGACAAAATTAAAAAATTTCAAATCGTTCCAAAAAAATTATTTTTGATTGTAGGGGTCACTTATAATTATTTTTGGTGAATAGACATACCCTCAAATTCCTACCCAATTTCGAGAAAAAAATTCAAAACCATCAGAACTTTAAACGTTAATAACTTTTTAACAAAGCCTCCATCAACAAATTGGTATTCTTGATTTTCGTCTTATTTTGGTCTCTAGAATCCCCCATTAAAATTTTTCCCAGAGGTGAACACCCTGTATGTGTCAAAATTGATGAAAGTGACGAAATTTACAAAAAAAAACTCTAATTTCGAAGCCCAGGGGGCTCAGAAAGCCACCATATCCTCTCGATACGTCCCTGCGTAAAATTAACTAAAATCAAAAGTTTCAGTTCTCTAAACAATCTTAAAATTTCCAACGTGTCAAAATTGATAAAAGTGACGAAATTTACAAAAAAAAACTGTTATTTTGAAGATTACAGAGGAAACTATTGTACCCCCATGATACGTCCCTGCGTATAATTAACTGAAATCAAAAGTTTCGGTCCTCTAAACAATTTTAGGATTTTCAAGGTATTGAAATTGATGAAAGTGATGAAAGTGACGAAATCTACTAAAAAAAACTGTTATTTTGAAGATTACAGAGGAAACTATTGTACCCCCATGATACGTCCCTGCATAAAATTAACTAAAACCAAAAGCATCAGTCCTCTAAACAATCTTAAAATGTCCACCGTGTCAAAATTGACGAAAGTGACGAAATTTCCCAAAAAAAAACTCTAATTTCGAAGTCCAGGGGGCTCAGAAGGCCCCCAAATCCTCTCGATACGTCCCTGGCGGCGCCTTCCCTCCCGACGCCAACGACGCCACGCCGTGGTCGACGCTGCTGCCGGGTCGCCCGCAATCGCTGGCTCAGTCGTCGTTTATCAGCCGAGCCGCGACGCCGAACCGATCGGAGGCGCGCGTTTTCGATCGAATCTTCGCGATCTCTGACCACGAATCTCGCTCGTCTCGCCGCGGCCATTTTAATTACCGAGAGCGTCCCGACGCGGAAAACAGAGCCAACGTCGAGCCACGAGCGTCGTCGCGCAGACTGCATTCTATCGATCGTCCGCTCGAACTGTTTCCAAAGGGCTCTCGAGGGTCGAAGCAATAACCAAGATGGCGGACAAGACGTACTACCCTAATCCTGAGATGTCGAAAAACGCGCATTGCAGTTGCATGGAACAATACAGAAGGATGCACGAAAAGTGAGTGCAGGCTCGACAACGTCTAAAAAACAATGACGGGTCTCTCGAGACCCACCTAGCGTCCATCTTGGTTTTCTAACCTAAAATAACGTAGAATCCCAAACACAGTGATTCTGATTTCTTTGTAAATATTTCTCAACTTTCAAGTGTCTTAGAATGCATAATGGCCGCCAGAGGGGGTGGAAGAGGCTGGGTCCAGAGAGACCCAACGTAATTAAATTGCACTTCTCAGGGGTACGAATCGATAATTTTGTTGAAAATCGCAGTGTGCTTTGTTTTATTTGATGGACGATGGATTTGAATCGCCATTTGCAATCGAATGGGCCTCTTTGAAACCAAGAATTGACGATTGAGGATGATTTGGGGGAATTGTGAGGCTTGTTTTGTTAAGAGGATAAGTAAAGGGTGAATATGTTTGTTTAATTGTTTAAAGAGCCTTGTAAATCATCAATTGACGTTCGATCGATGTGTTCGAGCATTATGCTAAATATAGGAGGATGCTTCACGCTTTGATAGAAGCTGTTGATGGCTCGAGATACTGGAGGGGTGGAAGAATGAGTTTAGATATCGTTCTGGCGAAGCAAATAACATTGTTAAGATTTCCAATAGTTTTAGTTTGATTTCAAGCTGAGAAATCTGTGTTTTGTATTCACGTAAATATCTCGAATTTTTTTCTAGAAAGTATGTCTATTCATCGAAAATGATTGTAATTGACCACTGTAGCTGAAGATAATTTTTTTAGAATGATTTGAAATTTCTTTATTTTGTTGAATTTAGGCACCCCCTGTCGATTTTAATTAAAAATTAGTTTTTTAATTTTAGTAATTTTGTTTGATATCCTACAGAAAAGTTGTTTAATACTTTTTTGTAGGTACCCATAAGCTCTACTTTAGAAAAAAGTTTCATCGAAATATATTCAGAATTGTAGGAGTTATGGTCGTTTGAAAATTGGATCATTTTTATCGGGGTTTTTCTCATTTTGCGGGGTGAAGGAACAAATTTTCGATTATTTTTGCAATTTCTATATATTCTACACTAAAATACGCGTTGTTTGGCTTTTTGAACATTGAAATTGTCCAATCCGTTCAGAAGTTATGGCGTTTTAAAGATTCGCATGAAAGGGAAGCATTATGATCTGAAATTATATTTTCGGTTAGGAATTTTTTTCTAGAAACTGAGTAGGATTTCGGGAGTATGTCTAATCATCGAAAATGATTGTAATTGACCACTGTAGCTGAAGATAATTTTTTAAGAATGATTTGAAATTTCTTTATTTTGTTGAATTTAGGCACCCCCTGTCGATTTTAATTAAAAATTAGTTTTTTAATTTTAGTAATTTTGTTTGATATCCTACAGAAAAGTTGTTTAATACTTTTTTGTAGGTACCCATAAGCTCTACTTTAGAAAAAAGTTTCGTTGAAATATATTCACAATTATAGGAGTTATGGCAGTTTGAAGATTGAATCGTTTTTTGGGGGTTTTTCTAATTTTGCGGGGTGAAGGACCGACTTTTCGATTATTTTTGCAATTTCTATATATTCTTCACTAAAATACGCGTTGTTTGGCTTTTTGAACATTGAAATTGTCTAATCCGTTCAGAAGTTATGGTGTTTTAAAGATTTGAATGAAAATTTGGGCAGACATTTTTGACCAGAAATTATATTTTCGGTTAGGAATTTTTTTCTAGAAAATGGGTAGGATTTCGGGGGTATGTCTAATCATCGAAAATGATTGTAATTGACCACTGTAGGTGAAGATAATTTTTTTAGAATGATTTGAAATTTTTTTATTTTGTTGAAACATTTGGGCACCTACACCCTGTCGATTTTTCTTAAAAACTAGTTTTTGAATTTTAGTAATTTTGTTTGACGCCCTACAGAAAAGTTGTTTAATACTTTTTTGTAGGTATCCATGAGCTCTACTTTAGAAAAAAGTTTCATTCAAATATATTCACAATTGTAGGAGTTCTGGTCGTTTGAAAATTGAATCGTTTTTATGTGGTTTTTCTAATCTTACGGGGTCATGGACCAACTTTTCGAATATTTTTGCAATTTCTATATATTCTACACTAAAATACGCGTTGTTTGGTTTTTTAAATATTAAAATCGTCCAATCCGTTCAGAAGTTATGGTGTTTTAAAGATTCGAATGAAAATTTGGGCAGGTCATTTTTGGCCAGAAATTATATTTTCGGTAAGGAATTTTTTTCTCGAAACTGAGTAGGATTTCGGGGTTAGGTGTAATGAAGAAAAATGATTGTAATTGATCCCTGCAATCAAAAATAATTTTTTTAGAACGATTTGAAATTTTTTAATTTTGTCGATAAATTTCATACTTTCTAGAATTTTTTTCTCGAAACTGAGTAGGATTTCGAGGGTATGTCTATTGACCAAAAATGATTATAATTGACCCCCTTAAACAAACATAATTTTTCCAGAACGATTTGAAATTTTTTAATTTTGTCGAAAAATTTAGGCACCTACTCTCTATCGATTTTTCTTATAAATTCATTTTTCATTTTTAGTAATTTTATTTGACGTCCTACAGAAAAGTTGTTTAATACTTTTTTGTAGGTACCCATAAGCTCTACTTCAGAAAAAAGTTTCATTCAAATATATTCACAATTATAGGAGTAATGGTCGTTTGAAAATTGAATCGTTTTTATGGGGTTTTTGTAATATTCCGGGGTCAAGGAACAACTTTTCAAATATTTTTAGAATTTCTACATATTCTGCACTAAAATACGCGTTGTTTGGCTTTTTGAACATTAAAATCGTCCAATCCGTTCAAAAGTTATGACGTTTTAAAGATTCGCAAGAAATTTCGAGGAACCATTTCTGACCTCACATTAGATTTTCGGTAATGAATTTTTTTCTCGAAAGTACGTAGGATTTCGATGGTATATGTAATGACCAAAAATGATTGTAATTGTCCCCTCTATCTAAAAATAATTTTTCCAGAACGATCTCAAATTTTCAAATTCAATTGTTAATAACTTTTTAACGAAGCCTCCATCAACAAATTGCTATTCTTCACTTTCGTCTTATTTTGGCCTCTAGAATCCCCCATTAAAATTTCTCCCAGGGTTGACCGGAACACCCTGTATAAGTCCATCTATATACAGGGTGTCCCGTAAATAGTGAGAGAACCGGAAATGTGGGGTAGCTGAGACGATTCTGAACAACAATTTCCTTTGCAAAAATGTCGGATGGAACTTCGTTTTTGAATTATTAATGAAAAACATTCTTGTATACATAAGTCCATATACATATATTCAATTCTTGTATATTTAAGTCAAATATACTTATATTCAATTCTTGTATATATAAGTCCATATACATATATATATAATTCTTGTATATTTAAGTACATGTACATATATGTAATTCTGTATATACTTAATAAATGCTGTAGTTTTGAGTGAAAATGAAACATGTTTAAGGACATGGGGGATGGAAAAAGTAGTTTTCAGTTCGTGGTGGCCTAGATTCGAGTATTGTAAATCTGGCAACATCATTTTGCGTTGTATGTAATGCCATACATGTCTACTATGAAAATAGAACAAAGATATCGATCCCCCTAGCGAGCCGCCAGAAGATACAATTTCTATCTTGAAGATTTCCTTAAATTTTAAAATCTCTTCGGTTGTGTGGGTCAATTACAATAATTTTTGGTCATCACACATACCCTCGAAATCCTACCCCCTTTCTAGAAAAAAATTCTAAAAGATGTGAAATTTTTCGAGGAAAAAAAAAAAATTTCAAATCGTTCTGAAAAAATTATTTTCAATTTCTAGGATCAATTACAATAATTTTTGGTCATTATACATACCCTCGAAATCCTACCCTCTTTCTAGAAAAAAATTCGAAAAGCTGTGAAATTTTTCAACGAAAAAAAAAAAATTTCAAATCGTTCTGGAAAAATTATTTTCAATTTCTAGGATCAATTGCAATCATTTTTGGTGATTACATATTCCTTCAAAATCCTAGCCACTTTCGAGAAAAAAATTCTAGAAAATGTGAAATTTTTCGACGGAAAAAAAAAAATTTCAAATCGTTCTAGAAAAATTATTTTCAATTTCTAGGATCAATTACAATCATTTTTTGTCATCACACATAGCCTCGAAATCCTAGCCACTTTCGAGAAAAAAATTCGTGAAAGTGGAGAAATTTTTCGACAAAATTCAAAAATTTCAAATCGTTCTGAAAAAAATATTGTTAGGTGTGGGGGTCAATTACAATCATTTTTGGTCATCACACATACCCTCGAAATCCTACCCACTTTCAAGAAAAAAATTCTAGAAAATGTGAAATTTTTCGACGGAAAAAAAAAAATTCGAATCGTTTTGGAAAAATTATTTTCAATTTCTAGGATCAATTGCAATCATTTTTGGTGAATACATATTCCTTCGAAATCCTTCACATTTTCGAGAAAAAAATTCGTGAAAGTGGAGAAATTTTTCGACAAAATTCAAAAATTTCAAATCGTTCCGAAAAAAATATTGTTAGGTGTGGGAGTCAATTACAATCATTTTTGGTCATCACACATACCCTCAAAATCCTACCCACTTTCGAGAAAAAAATTCGTGAAAGAGGTCAAATTTTTCGACAAAATTCAAAAATTTCAAATCGTTCTGAAAAAAATATTGTTAGGTGTGGGGGTCAATTACAATAATTTTTGGTCATCACACATACCCTCGAAATCCTACCCACTTTCGAGAAAAAAATTCCAAAAGATGTGAAATTTTTCGACAGGAAAAAAAAAAATTCGAATCGGTTTTGAAAAAATTATTTTCTGTTGGGGGGGTCAAATTCAATAATTTTTGTTCCTTAGACCTACCCTCGAAATCCTACCCCCTTTCGAGAAAAAAATTCAAAACGAGTGAAACCTTAAACGTGCGCCAGCGTCTCACATTCTCAACTTTAAACGTTAATAACTTTTCAACGAAGCCTCAATCAACAAATTACTATTCTTCATTTTCGTCTTATTTTGGCCTCCAGAATCCGCCATTAAAATTTTGTTGAAGTTCGTCTTCAAATAACATTGTTAAATAAAATTTTGTTTGTTTAGGTCCGTGAAGAATCCAGTGGAATTCTGGGGCGAGATTTCGAAACAGTTTTATTGGGAAACCCCGGCGATAGAAGATAAGTTCTTCTCGTACAATTTCGACATAAACAAAGGCGATGTTTTCGTGAAATGGATGGAAGGAGCCTCGACGAACATAAGCTTCAATTTGTTGGACAAAAACGTGAAGAGCGGAAACGGCGATAAGATCGCGTATTATTGGTAAGAATATTGCATCTGTTATTCAAATCGTTATTTGCACGTCATAGATCATTATGAAACTGGGGTATACGTTCGATTGACATAATACGTGACGTAAGAAGAAATCGCGTGCAAAGCAACAAAATAAATAGTCCAATCTGTGGACGTCTTTGTGCAAAATTGTATTATTCAACGATATTTTGTCAACAAATGTTTTTTAGTGCTCCAAAGATCGATTGCAATGTTTAATTGGTAAATTTTTGAGACGATAAATGTTAATATTGCGTGATTTTAATTGTAAAATTTGTTTATGAGAGAGCATTCTAAATAAATTTGATGTGAGTGGATAATATTTTGTTTATTGTTGAAAGAAAGACGTCAGACGAAAGTTGGGTAAATAGAATTGATAATAATAATAATTGCAGACTATGTGAATTAAGTGTATTGAGTTAGGAGAATTATTTAAAATTTGTAATTACAAATATAGTACAGAATTATTACTATTACGTAATTTATCTTAGGCGTGGGTTAGTATAATGAATTTGAATTATGATTGTCGTAAACTCAATACGAAGCTTCTATTATTTAATAATTTATTTTTATTTTTTTTATTTTTTTTTTTATTAATTTGTTAACATAGGGTTAATATTTTGATATGTAATTGAATTTTCTTTGGATTTTGTTTTATAAAAATTAGCACAAATTATTACACTTTCCATTACTAATTTATTAGCAATTTGGTAATGTTTCGATATGCAATTGAATCTTCCTTTTTTTCACAAAAATTGACACAAATTATTACACTTTCCATTACTAATTTATTAGCATTGTGATAATATTTTGATATGTAATTGAATTTTCTTTGAATTTTTTGTCACAAAAATTAGCACAAATTATTACACTTTCCATTACTAATTTATTAGCAATTTGGTAATGTTTCGATATGCAATTGAATCTTCCTTTTTTTTCACAAGAATTGACACAAATTATTACACTTTCCATTACTAATTTATTAGTATTGTGATAATATTTTGATATGTAATTGAATTTTCTTTGAATTTTTTGTCACAAAAATTAGCACAAATTATTACACTTTCCATTACTAATTTATTAGCAATTTGGTAATGTTTCGATATGCAATTGAATCTTCCTTTTTTTTCACAAAAATTGACACAAATTATTACACTTTCCATTACTAATTTATTAGTATTGTGATAATATTTTGATATGTAATTGAATTTTCTTTGGATTTTGTTTTATAAAAATTCACACAAATTATTAAGCTTTCCATTACTAATTTATTAGCATTGTGTTTATGTTTCAATATGTGATTGAATTTTCTTTGGGTTTTTTTTTCACAAAAATTGACACAAATTATTACACTTTCCATTACTAATTTATTAGCATTGTGTTTATGTTTCAATATGTGATTGAATTTTTCGTGGATTGCATTGTGATAATATTTTGATATGTAATTGAATTTTCTTTGGATTTTTTTGTCACAAAAATTAGCACAAATTATTACACTTTCAATTACTAATTTATTAGCATTGTGATAATATTTTGATATGTAATTGAATTTTCTTTGGATTTTTTTGTCACAAAAATTGACACGAATTATTAAGTCTTCCATTACTAATTTATTAGCATTGTGATAATGTTTCGATTTGTGATTGAATTTTCCTTGGATTTATTTCATAAAAATTCATGTAAATTATTAAACTTTCCATCATTGATTCATCAACATAGAGTTAATATTTTAGAATATTTAATTCATTTTTTCTTCGATTTTCTTTCACAAAAATTAGCTCAGATTATTAAAGCTTCCATTACTAATTTATTAGCATTGTGTTAATGTTTCGATATGTAATTGAATTTTCCCTTTTTTTTTCACAAAAATTCACACAAATTATTACACTTTCCATTACTAATTCGTTAGCATTGTGTTAATGTTTCGATTTGTGATTGAATTTTCCTTTTTCTTTTTTCACAAAAATTGACACAAATTATTAAACTTTCTATCATTCATTTATCAAAATAGTGTTAATATTTCAATTTTGTAATTGAATTTTCCTCGGCTTTGTTTCACAATAATTATCACAAATTATTAAACTTTCCATTACTAATTTATTAGAATTGTGATAATATTTTGATATGTAATTGAATTTTCTTTGGATTCTTGTCACAAAAATTAACACAAATTATTAATCTTTCTATGATTGATTCATCAACATACTTGTGTTTTTTTTTCACGGAAATTGACACAAATTATTAAACTTTCTGTCATTAATTTATCAAAATAGTGTCAATATTTCAATTTGTAATTGAATTTTCCTTGGCTTTGTTTCACAATAATTATCACAAATTATTTAACCTTCCATTACTAATTTATTAGCAATTTGGTAATGTTTCGATATGCAATTGAATTTTCGTTGGGATTTATTCACAAAAATTAACACAAATTGTTAATCTTTTTATGATTGATTCATCAACATAGTGTTAATTTTTCAACATATATACTTTATTTTATCCTTCAATTTCTTTCACAAAAATTCACAAAAATTATTAAACCTTCCATTACTAATTAATTATCAATGTGTCAATATTTCAATATGCAATTGAACTTTCCTTTTTATCTTTTTTCACAAAAATTCACAAAAATTACTAACCTTCCATTACTAATTAATTATCAATGTGTCAATATTTCAATTTCTAATTGAATTTTCCTTGGCTTTGTTTCACAAAAATTATCACAAATTATTAAACCTTCCACTACTAATTCATTATCATTCTTTTAATATTTCGATATTTGCAATTGAATTTTCCTTTTTTCTTTTTTCACAAAAATTCACACAAATTATTAAACCTTCTCTAATTAATTCACCAACATACTATTAATTTTCCATAATATATACTTTATTTTATCCTTCAATTTCTTTCACAAAGATTCACAAAAATTATTTAACCTTCCATTACTAATTAATTATCAATGTGTTAATATTTCAGTATGCAATTGAATTTTGCTTTTCCATTTTTCACAAAAATTATCACAAATTATTAAACCTTCCATTACTAATTCGTTAATATTGTGTTAATATTTCAATATGCAATTGAACTTTCCTTTTTATCTTTTTTCACAAAAATTCACACAAATTATCAAACTTTCTCTAATTAATTCACCAACATACTATTAATTTTCCATAATATATACTTCATTTTATCCTCCAATTTCTTTCACAAAGAATCACAAAAAATAATAAATTCTAATAAAATTCAAATTCCCTGTCGATTTTTATATTTCTATATTTTGCATTTTAATTTCTAAAATTCATCAATGCAATTCCAAATCTCTCAATTGTTCAAAATTCAGATATTTTCATTCTGTTAATATTTCGATATTTGCAATTGAATTTTCCTTTTTTCTTTTTTCACAAAAATTCACACAAATTATTAAACCTTCTCTAAATAATTCAACAACATACTATTAATTTTCCATAATATATACTTTATTTTATCCTTCAATTTCTTTCACAAAGATTCACAAAAAATAATAAATTCTAAAAAAATAAATAAATAAATTCTAAAAAAATAAATTCTAAAAAAAACTAAATATATTTTGCATTTTAATTTCCAAAATTCATCAATGCAATTCCAAATCTCTCGTTCAAAATTCAGATATTTTCATTAACAAATATTGTATATCTTTTTCAATATTTTCAATATTTTTAATATATTGTGTGTCTTTTTCAATATTTATGCATCCAAAATTTTAGGAATCAAATTAAACTTCAAATCGACGAGAAAATTAACTGTAGGACCGACTTCAGTAGCAGTGTTTTTAGCGACTCATTGCTATGCAAAATACATTAGGCGTTTATAGACGCAAGTCATTCGAGCGTCGAATAAGCGACACAAATTTTCATTCTCTTTCTGTGTATCAAAACGATAGAAAGAATATTCGAAAATGAAGTATAATCATTCCATAAAAAGAAGCATTTCTATTTTCATTCTATTTCATCCTGGAAAATATTTTTCTTCGAATATAATTTCGATTCAATCATAATTAACAAAATAATATAAAAATTTAACTATAATATAAAATTAACTAATGTAAATTCAAAAATAGTTATCAACAAATTTATTAAAATTTCTTTTATTAATAGTTATATAATATTAAAATAGTTAAACTTAATGTTATTCGAATTTAAATCATAGTTAATTCTTTTTCCATAATTTATGGCTTTTCACAGCTATGGAGACTCCATTTTGTTACGAAATGTGATTTAGAAAGTTCGTTTAAGTTTTCACGATTTTTGGAAAATTTTTTGAAGCTTGTTAATGGCAGAATTGTTGTTTATTTATTTTTTATAAGTATATTTCGAGCTCAATTTGCAATTGTGAAGGTTATTGTTACTTTGTTGCAACGTTGAGGCACGTTTGTTTATAATAGTTTGCATTCTCATGGTTATTCGAAGATCAACAATTACCAGTTTCGTTTTATTTGCATATTCACGCGTTAAATTTATTAAGAATGTTAATCAATTCGATTTAATAACATTGAAGTTGATTCGATTTGATAGAATTGAACTTGATTCGATTTGATAGAATTGAACTTGAGTCAATTTAATAGAATTGAACTTGAGTCAATCTAATAGAATTGAACTTGAGTCAATTTAGTAGAATTGAACTTGATTCAATTTAATCAAATTGAACTTGATTCGACTCAATGAAATTGAACTTGATTCAATTCAATGAAATTCAACTCAATTTAATTCAATGAAATGGAACTTGATTCGATTTAATAAAATTGAACTTCGAATTTAAATCATAGTTAATTCTTTTTCCATAATTTATGGCTTTTCTCAGCTATGGAGACTCCATTTTGTTACGAAATGTGATTTAGAAAGTTCGTTTAGGTTTTCACGATTTTTGGAAAATTTTTTGAAGCTTGTTAATGGCAGGATTATTGTTTATTTATTTTTTATAAGTATATTTCGAGCACAATTTGCAATTGTGAAGGTTATTGTTACTTTGTTGCAACGTTGAGGCACGTTTGTTTATAATAGTTTGCATTCTCATGGTTATTCGAAGATCAACAATTACCAGTTTCGTTTTATTTGCATATTCACGCGTTAAATTTATTAAGAATGTTAATCAATTCGATTTAATAACATTGAACTTGATTCGATTTGATAGAATTGAACTTGATTCGATTTGATAGAATTGAACTGGATTCAATTTAATAGAATTGAACTTGAGTCAATTTCATAGAATTGAACTTGATTCAATTTAATCAAATTGAACTTGATTTGACTCAATGAAATTGAACTTGATTCAATTCAATGAAATTCAACTTGATTTAATTCAATGAAATGGAACTTGATTCGATTTAATAAAATTGAACTTCGAATTTAAATCATAGTTAATTCTTTTTCCATAATTTATGGCTTTTCTCAGCTATGGAGACTCCATTTTGTTACGAAATGTGATTTAGAAAGTTCGTTTAGGTTTTCACGATTTTTGGAAAATTTTTTGAAGCTTATTAATGGCAGGATTGTTGTTTATTTATTTTTTAAAAGTATATTTCGAGCTCAATTTGCAATTGTGAAGGTTATTGTTACTTTGTTGCAACGTTGAGGCACGTTTGTTTATAATAGTTTGCATTCTGACGGTTATTCGAAGATCAACAATTATCAGTTTCGTTTTATTTGCATACTCACGCGTCAAATTTATTAAGAATGTTAATCAATTCGATTTAATAACATTGAACTTGATTCGATTTGATAGAATTGAACTTGATTCGATTTGATAGAATTGAACTTGATTCGATTTGATAGAATTGAACTTGAGTCAATCTAATAGAATTGAACTTGATTCAATTTAATGAAATTGAACTTGATTCAATTTAAAAAAATAGAACTTGATTCAATTTAATAGAATTGAACTTGATTTGACTCAATCTAATAAAATAGAACTTGATTCAATTTAATGAAATTGAACTAGATTTGACTTAATGAAATTCAATTTGATTCGATACAATGAAATGGAACATGATTCGATTTAATGAAATGGAACTTGATACGATTTAATAAAATTGAACTTCGAATTTAAATCATGATTAATTCTTTTCAAAAAATGAATTTAATAAATACAATTTGATTCAATTTAATGAAATTGATCTTGATTTGACTCAATCTAATAAAATTGAACTTGATTCAATTTAATGAAATTGAACTAGATTTGACTTAATGAAATTCAATTTGATTCGATACAATGAAATGGAACATGATTCGATTTAATGAAATGGAACTTGATACGATTTAATAAAATTGAACTTCGAATTCAAATCATGATTAATTCTTTTCAAAAAATGAAGTTAATAAATACAATTTGATTCAATTTAATGAAATTGATCTTGATTTGACTCAATCTAATAAAATTGAACTTGAGTCAATCTAATAGAATTGAACTTGAGTCAATTTAATCAAATTGAACTTGATTCAATTTAATAGAATTGAACTTGATTTGACTCAATCTAATAAAATTGAACTTGATTCAATTTAATGAAATTGATCTAGATTTGACTTAATGAAATTCAATTTGATTCGATACAATGAAATGGAACTTGATTCGATTTAATGAAATGGAACTTGATACGATTTAATAAAATTGAACTTCGAATTCAAATCATGATTAATTCTTTTCAAGAAATGAATTTAATAAAAACAATTTGATTCAATTTAATGAAATTGAACTTGATTTGACACAATGAATTTGGGCTTCATTCGATTTGATAGAATTGACCTTGATTCATTTAATAGAATTGAACTCGAGTCAATCTAATAGAATTGAACTTGAGTCAATTTAATCAAATTGAACTTGATTCAATTTAATAAAATTGAAGTTGATTTGACTCAATGAAATTGGACTTGATTTGACTCAATGGAATTGAACTTGATTCGATTCAATGAAATTCAACTCAATTTAATTCAATGAAATGGAACTTGATTCGATTTAATAAAATTGAACTTCGAATTTAAATCATAATTAATTCTTTTTCCATAATTTATGGCATTCCACAGCTATGAAGATCCCATTTTGTTACGAATTGTGATTTAGAAAGTTCGTTTAGGTTTTCGCGATGTTTACTTTTAAAAATTCGTACAAAACTCTAATTGTTTACGAGGTAATTTGTTTAAAAGTGACTTGGACTTTTTCCTATCGATTTCGACCGCTTATTTACATCCGTTTGCATTACATAACAAAGAAACAAGTGTCGAAACGCTTATCGTAATGCCCAGTTAGTATAAATAGAAGTATAACGCAATTCACAAAGTATTTACTCGAAATTATCTATGTTTACCTACTATATCCGTCTGGATTGCAAATCGTAAACAAAATGCGATGTCATTGACTGTAAACTGTTACGAATTTTCACGAAAAAAGGGGGGGATAAGTGAATTTCGAAAATAAATATGTTTTTTTTTTGTTCCCTACGTTATCGACCGAGTAAATTAGTATTATCGTTATTTTTTTACATAACTTGTTACGATATGATTAATCTTGTATCATTTGACTCGATCACGTGACACAGTTCGCGTTATAGTGTTCTGATACGCGTGGAAAAAAGTTATCATAAACAGACGATAAAGCAATTGTGGGTGAGGATGGTTTCGCAATGGTTTCAGTATGAAAAGAGCACGAATTTCAGTATGAAACTGCGTCGAATTATCTTTAAATACGGAAAGAATTTATGAGTAAGCTGCATTTGTTTGAAGAAGAATTTTGGTTTTGTTTTTTTTGTTTTTGAGAAGATTGTTAGTGGAAGGATTATGTTTTATTTAATTTCGTTTCGAAAATATAGGTATATTTCGAGATGGATGGTAGATATTTAATAGAATTGAATTGGATTCGATTTAATAAAATTCTATTCAATTCAATTTAATAGAATTGAATTGGATTCGATTTAATAGAATTGAATTGGATTCGATTTAACAAAATTCTATTCAATTCAATTTAATTAAATTGAACTTGATTCGATTTAATATAATTGTATTGGATTCGATTTATTAAATTTCTATCCAATTCAATTTAATAAAATTGAACTTGATTCGATTTAATATAATTGCATTGGATTCAATTTAATAGAAATGAATTCAATTCAATTTAATAGAATTGAATTGGATTCGATTTAATAAAATTCTATCCAATTCAATTTAATTCAATTCAATTCAATTCAATGCAATTTAATTAAATTCAATCCAATTCAATTTAATAAAATCAAACTTGATTCGATTTAATACAATTGCATTGGATTCAATTTAATAGAATTGAATTGGATACGATTTAATAGAAATGAATTCAATTCAATTTTATAGAATTAAAATGGATTCGATTTAATAAAATTCAATGCAATTCGATTTAATAAAATTGAACTTGATTTAATTTAATAAAATTTAATAAAATTGATACTTAATTCGATTTAATAAAATTCAATTCAATTCGATTTAATACAATTCAACTTGATCTAATTCAATGCAATTGAATTTGATTCAACTCAATGAAATTAAACTTGATTCAATGCAATGAGATTGAACTTGATTCAGTTTAATAAAATTTAATAAAATTGAACTTGATTCGATTTAATAAAATTGATACTTGATTCGATTTATTAAAATTGATACTTGATTCGATTTAATAAAATTCAATCCAATTCAATTTAATAGATTTCAATCCAATTCAATTTAATAGATTTCAATCCAATTCAAGTTAATAAAATTCAATCCAATTCGACTCAATAGAATTGAATTGGATTCGATTCGATTTAATAAAATTCAATTCAGTTCAATTTAATAAAATTCAATCCAATTCAATTCAATGAAATTGAACTTGATCCAATTTAATAAAATTGAACTTGATTCAATGTAATAAAATTGAACTTGATTCAATTTAATAAATAATAAGTTGTATATTGTTCTGATACGCGTGGAAAAAAGTTATCATAAACAGACGATAAAGCAATTGTGGGTGAGGATGGTTTCGCAATGGTTTCAGTATGAAAAGAGCACGAATTTCAGTATGAAACTGCGTCGAATTATCTTTAAATACGGAAAGAATTTATGAGTAAGCTGCATTTGTTTGAAGAAGAATTTTGGTTTTGTTTTTTTTGTTTTTGAGAAGATTGTTAATGGAAGAATTATGTTTTATTTAATTTCGTTTCGAAAATAGAGGTATATTTCGAGATGGATGGTAGATATATTTGCTATTGTTATGGTTATGTTACTTTGTTGCAACATTCAGGCACGTTTGTTTATAATAGTTTGCATTCTGAGGGTTATTCGAAGATTAACGATTGCCAGTTAAGTTTTATTTGGATACTCAGGCGTTAAATTTGTTGATAATGTTAATAAATTTGATTTAATAAAATTGCTTTGGATTCAATTTAATAGAATTGAATTGGATTCAATTTAATAGAATTGAACTTGATTCGATTTAATGAAATTGAACTTGATTCGATTTAATAGAATTGAATTGGATTCGATTTAATAGAATTGAATTGGATTCGATTTAATAGAATTGAATTGGATTCGATTTAATTGAATTAAATTGGATTCGATTTGATAGAATTGAATTGGATTCGATTTAATAAAATTCTATCCAATTCGATTTAATTAAATTCAATCCAATTCAATTTAATAAAATTGAACTTGATTCGATTTAATATAATTGCATTGGATTCGATTTAATAGAATTGAATTGGATTCGATTTAATAGAATTGAATTGGTTTCAATTTAATAGAAATGAATTGAATTCAATTTAATAGAATTGAATTGGATTCGATTTAACAAAATTCTATTCAATTCAATTTAATAAAATTGAACTTGATTCGATTTAATATAATTGCATTGGATTCGATTTAATAAAATTCTATCCAATTCAATTTAATAAAATTGAACTTGATTCAGTTCAATGAAATTGAACTTGATTTAATTTAATAAAATTTAATAAAATTGATACTTAATTCGATTTAATATAATTCAATCCAATTCAATTTAATAAAATTCAATTCAATTCGATTTAATACAATTGAACTTGATCCAATTCAATTCAATTGAATTTGATTGAACTCAATGAAATTAAACTTGGTTCAATGCAATGCGATTGAACTTGATTCAATTTAATAAAATTGCTTTGGATTCAATTTAATAGAATTGAATTGGATTCGATTTAATAGAATTGAATTCGATTCGATTTAATAGAATTAAATTGGATTCGATTTAATAAAATTCAATGCAATTCGATTTAATAAAATTCAATCCAATTCGATTTAATAGAATTGTACTTGTTCCAATTCAATGCAATTGAACTTGATTCAACTCAGTGAAATTGAACTTGATTTAATTTAATAAAATTTAATAAAATTGATACTTAATTCGATTTAATAAAATTCAAACCAATTCAATTTAATAAAATTCAATCCAATTCAATTTAATAAAATTGCATTGGATTCGATTTAATAAAATTGAATTGGATTCGATTTAATCAAATTGAATTGGATTCAATTTAATAAAATTGAACTTGATTCGATTCAATAAAATTGAACTTGATTCGATTTAATAAAATTGCTTTGGATTCAATTTAATAGAATTGAATTGGATTTAATTTAATAGAGTTGAATTCGATTCGATTTAATAAAATTCAATCCAATTCAATTTAATAGAATTCAATACAATTCAAGTTAATACAATTCAATCCAATTTGTTTCAATAGAATTGAATTGGATTCGATTCGATTTAATAAAATTCAATCCAATTCAATTTAATAAAATTCAATTCAATTCGATTTAATAGAATTGAACTTGATCCAATTCAATGAAATTGAACTTGATTCAGTTTAATAAAACTTAATAAAATTGAACTTGATTCAATTTAATAAAATTGTACTTGATTCAATTAAATAAAATTGAACTTGATTCAATTAAATAAAATTGAACTTGATTCAATGTAACAAAATTGAACTTGATTAAATTTAATAAATAATAAGTTGTATATTGTGCTGATACGCGTGGAAAAAAGTTATCATAAACAGACGATAAAGCAATTGTGGGTGAGGATGGTTTCGCAATGGTTTCAGTATGAAAAGAGCACGAATTTAAGTATGAAACTGCGTCGAATTATCTTTAAATACGCGAAGGATTTCTGAGTAAGCTGCATTTGCTCGAAGAATTTCTCTACTTTTTTGTCGATTAATGATGATGCGTTCGCGCGCGCCAACACGCGCCACATTACGTCAGTTCGACTATGATTATTCGAAAGAAATATGTATTGAGACGTTCTGCGTCGTGGTGCACGCACAAAAAATACGAATCTTGAACTTTACACTTGTTTTGTCCCTACGCGACAACGAGAACGTGTAAATACAGGAAGAAACATTCGGAAAGTTTATTGGAAACTATTTTGAAATGAATTGAATTGACTAATTGAATTGAATAATGATATTAAATATGATAATTGATCGGTGGTTGGCGTTCATTTGGATTTATTTTACAATTTAGGACTTAATTAAAATAATGAGTTAATGAAATTGTGTTTGATTCGATTTTATAAAATTGAACTTGATTCGATTTAATGAAATTGAACTTGATTCGATTTAATAAAATTGAACTTGATTCAATTCAATAAAATTGAACTTGATTCAATTCAATAAAATTGAACTTGATTGAACTCAATGAAATTGAACTTGATTCAATTCAATGAAATTGAACTTGATTCAATTTAATAAAATTTAATAAACTTGACCTTGATTCGATTTAATAAAATTGAACTTGATTCAATTTAATAATATTTAATAAACTTGACCTTGATTCGATTTAATAAAATTGAACTTGATTCGATTTAATAAAATTGAACTTGATTCGATTTAATAAAATTGAACTTGATTCGATTTATTAAAATTGAACTTGATTTGATTTAATAAAATTGAACTTGATTGAACTCAATGAAATTGAACTTGATGCAATTCAATGAAATTGAACTTGATTCAATTTAATAAAATTTAATAAACATGACCTTGATTCGATTTAATAAAATTGAGCTTGATTCAATTTAAAAAAATTGAACAATGATAAAAGTTGAGAATAATAACGGCTTTTGCAATTAATTAAATATTAATGCAATGCATGGAAGTTGCAGGTGATTTTAAAAATTATAGTTATTCTATACAGGGTGTTCGGACAACCTTGGGAAAAATTTTAATGGGGGATTCTGGAGACCAAAATAAGACGAAATTCTATTTTATTTAATTGAATCAAGTTCAATTTTATTAGATTGAGTCAAATTCAATTTTATTTAATTGAATCAAGTTCAATTTTATTTAATTGAATCAAGTTCAATTTTATTTAATTGAATCAAGTATCAATTCTATTTAATTGAACCAAGTTCAATTTTATTTAATTGAATCAAGTTCAATTTTATTTAATTGAATCAAGTTCAATTTTATTAGATTGAATCAAGTATCAGTTCTATTAAATTAAATCAAGTTCAATTTTATTGAATTGAATCAAGTTCAATTTTATTGAATTGAATCAAGTATCAATTCTATTAAATTGAATCAAGTATCAAATCTATTAAATTGAATCCAATTGAATATTAATAAATTCATTTTTTAATCAAATTAATAAAATTGAAAAATGACAAAGGTTGAGAATAATAAAGGTTTTTGCACTAAATTAAATATTAATGCAATTCATAGAAGTCGAAAAAAACTTATAAATATAAATATTCAATACACTTGAATAAAACAAAAATATAAAATGCAATAAATATTTATAAATAATTATAACAAATATAATAAATATTTATAAATAATTATAACAAATATAATAAATATTTATAAACAATTATAACTAATATAATAAGTATTTATAAATAATTATAACAAATACAATAAATATTTATAAACAATTATAACTAATATAATAAGTATTTATAAATAATTATAACAAATATAATAAATATTTATAAATAATTATAACAAATATAATAAATCATTACCCCTTTTGCATTCATTTAATAAAAATTAAATAAACAGAGATTCACAAAATTTTTCATTTTCGAACAAATCAAAATTTAAATTATCAGAAATATTTAAATTGAAATTGTTGTTTATGGAAATGGGTTTCTTAAAAATGTTAAAAACTGGTGACTCGGTTCATTTTTGGTATTATTATTCTTCCTTAAAAATGGACGTCATCCGATTGAAGCAATTACTGAATTTCAATAGTGAACTTTGTTATAATATATACAGTTGGTATCTCATTATTTCATTTAGCGTCGTTTTTCTGGAAACTCCTTTTTCACTCGCTGTGTATAAAAATATTTACGTTGATGAATCGATTTTCATATATTTTAACACACATGTATAATAAATAAATCACTATAATCAGCACAACAATAAAATTAATCTATTTTCATCAATAAAAATACTTCATATTTTCCCAAAGAAAATATTCTAATCGAACGAAATCATAAATAAATTATGGAAAATCATATTTGGAGATCATCTAACATTTATTATTAAACAAAAAACAATTCTTTCTTAGCAAATTTAACAAAAGTTTTACGTTTATTTTTAAAAATTATCAAAGAATATTTCAAACAAATGTTTATGTTTATTTTTAAAAATTAAAAAAGAATATTTCAAACAAATGTTTATGTTTATTTTTAAAAATTAAAAAAGAATATTTTAAACAAATGTTTATGTTTATTTTTAAAAATTATGAAAGAATATTTTAAATAACAAATTTTCCATATATAAAAGTGAAGTAAATATTTTCTCTATTCATTTTAATAAACAAAAAGAATAGTGTGTGTCATGAATATTGCAATTAATGTATTTATAACTATTATTTTACGTGGATAATTATTATATTTTATTTAATAAGAAAATTAGAGAGATCTGATAATTTCTGCAAAATTATTTAACTATTTTTCTTCGAAGCGTGTCGTTGAAAAAATTCAGACTCGTTTTTTAGTTCCATCGACGCACTTTGGACAACATGTTTATTCAATAAACTATTTTTCTACGACAAAAATATCCGTTTCCTTGGATCACGTATAAATAAGCGACTTTTGAAGAGATATAAATAACAAAACGAATAAAAAATTGCAAAAGAAACATCTATTATCTAGAATCTTAAAGTAAAAGATATTCTTCGATGTTTAATTATATTTATTATTTATCTTCGTAACATTTTTCACGTGTTCCCAAACTTAATTGACCTACTGGCCCCTTTCCAGAAGAAGTATCACTCAGCGCCCTCTGAAAATTAATTTTTTCAAATTTCAATAGCAATTAAACAGAAAGATATGTGTATTAATGTTAAAATATAGTGAAGAAAGGTGCAAAATTAGAAAAATTGAAGTTTGAAATATTTATTGACCTCAGAATGGAAGGTTAAAGCATTCGAAATCATTTTAATAAGGGTGAACCAGCTATACTGCTAGCAATTTAGTATTCCTGGGCTCTATTTTCGTGAAATGTGATCTTAAATTACAGTGATTGACCATTTGCAATCGGTTTACTGAATATTCAGCGCCCCCTAAGTGTATCTGTGGCCATCAGCGCCCTCTGGATCGCCATTTGCAATCGGTTTACTGAATATTCAGCGCCCCCTAAGTGCATTTGTGGCCATCAGCGCCCTCTGAAGCACTACAGCGCCCTCTAGATAGCTACAGCGCCCTCTAGATTGCTACAGCGCCCTCTAGATCACTACAGCGCCCTCTGGAAATTAAATTTTTAAATTTCAATAGTAATTAAACAGAAAGATATGTGTATTAACGTTAAAATATAGTGAAGAAAGGTGCAAAATTAGAAAAATTGAAGTTTGAAATGTTTATTGACCTCAGAATAGAAGGTTAAAGCATTCGAAATCATTTTAATAAGCATGAACCAGGTATATTGTTACCAATTTAGTATTCCTGGGCTCTATTTTCGTGAAATGTGATCTTAAATTACAGTGATTGACCATTTGCAATCGGTTTACTGAATATTCAGCGCCCCCTAAGTGTATCTGTGGCCATCAGCGCCCTCTGGATCGCCATTTGCAATCGGTTTACTGAATATTCAGCGCCCCCCAAGTGCATCTGTGGCCATCAGCGCCCTCTGAATCGCTATAGCGCCCTCTAGATAGCTACAGCGCCCTCTAGATCGCTGCAGCGCCCTCTGGAAATTAAATTTTTAAATTTCAATAGCAATTAAACAGAAAGATATATGTATTAACGTTAAAATATAGTTAAGAAAGGTGCAAAATTAGAAAAATTGAAGTTTGAAATGTTTATTGACCTCAGAATAGAAGGTTAAAGCATTCGAAATCATTTTAATAAGCATGAACCAGGTATACTGTTACCAATTTAGTATTCCTGAGCTCTATTTTCATAAAATGTGATCTTAAATTACAGCGATTGACCATTTGCAATCGGTTTACTGAATATTCAGCGCCCCCTAAGTGTATCTGTGGCCATCAGCGCCCTCTGGATCGCCATTTGCAATTGGTTTACTGAATATTCAGCGCCCCCCAAGTGCATCTGTGGCCATCAGCGCCCTCTGAAGCGCTACAGCGCCCTCTAGATAGCTACAGCGCCCTCTAGATTGCTACAGCGCCCTCTAGATTACTACAGCGCCCTCTGGAAATTAAATTTTTAAATTTCAATAGCAATTAAACAGAAAGATATGTGTATTAATGTTAAAATATTGTGAAGAAAGGTGCAAAATTAGAAAAATTGAAGTTTGAAATATTTATTGACTTCAGAATAGAAGGTTAAAGCATTCGAAATCATTTTAATAAGCATGAACCAGCTATACTGCAACCAATTTAGTATTCCTGGGCTCTATTTTCGTGAAATGTGATCTTAAATCACCGCGATTGACCATTTGCAATCGATTTACTGAATATTCAGCGCCCCCTAAGTGTATCTGTGGCCATCAGCGCCCCCTAAGTGTATCTGTGGCCATCAGCGCCCTCTGGATCGCCATTTGCAATCGGTTTACTGAATATTCAGCGCCCCCCAAGTGCATCTGTGGCCATCAGCGCCCTCTGGATCGCTACAGCGCCCTCTAGATAGCTACAGCGCCCTCTAGATCGCTACAGCGCCCGCCAGAGGGCGCTAGTGGCCACTTTGAGAACCACTAATGTACACATTAAGCAGGAAAGACCGTTTGTGAGATGATTTGATGGGAGCAAAGGTCGCCAAACTTTTAATAATTCCGGATAACAGATTAATCAATTAAATATGACATAATTTTGTTGCAGGGAGGGCAACGATCCGGACGATTATTCGAGGCTGACTTACAGGAAATTGCTCGAGGAAGTATGCAAGTTCGCGAACGTTTTGAAGTCGAAGGGAGTGACGAAGGGAGACCGTGTCGCGATATACATGCCGATGATTTTGGAGCTTCCGGTCGCCATGTTGGCCTGCACGAGAATCGGTGCTGTTCACAGCGTTGTGGTAAATAAATATTCTCATTTTTTCATTATTATTTCGTTTCTCAAATTTCTAAAAGCCATGTGCACAAAATGGAACTGAAAATTTTAGTTAAAATATTCTTTTAGAATTTTTAAAAAATAATTCTGGTGCTTTCGAGTATGCAGTTTGAGGTTAGAAAATTCGAGGGTTCAAAAAATCTTGAAATGCGTTAATTTTAATAGGTATAATTTAGCATTTGAAATTTTTTTTTTCGTCCAAAAATTTAGGCAGTCGATTTTTCTTAAAAATTCATTTTTGATTTTTAGTAATTTCGTTTGACGTCCTACAGAAAAGTTGTGTAATACTTTTTTATAGGTACTCGTGAGCTCTAGTTCAAAAAAAAGTTTCATTGAAATATGTTCACTATTGTAGGAGTTATGGCTGTTTGAAGATTGGGCTATTTTTATTGGGGTTTTCTCAATTTACGGGGTTAAGGAATAACTTTTTTAATATTATTAGAATTTCTACGTATTCTTCACTAAAATACGCGTTATTAGCCGCTTCAAACATTAAAATCCTTCAATTGGTTTAAAAGTTATGGCATTTTAAAGACACGCAAGAAATTTCTAGGAACCATTTTTGGCCTGAAATTAGATTTTTGGTAAGGAATTTTTTTCTCGAAAATGCGTAGGATTTCGAGGGTAGGTATATTGACCAAAAATGATAGTAATTGACTCCCCTAGACAAAAATAATTTTTTTTAGACGATTTGAAATTTTTCAATTCCCTATCCCCTGTCGATTTTTCTTAAAAATTCGTTTTCCATTTTTAATAAATTTGTCTTACGTCCTACGGAAATTTTGTTTAGTACTTTTTTATAGGTACCCATGAGCTCTACTTCCATACTAAATTTCAATGGAATACATTCAGTATTGTAGGAGTTATGGGGGTTTGAAGATTGGGCCATTTTTGTGAAGTTATATTAATATTTAATTTAGTGCAAAGGCTGTTATTATTCTCAATTTCTATGATTTTTCAATTTTATTAAATTGAATCAAGTATCAATTTTATTAAATTGAATCAAGTATCAATTTTATTAAATTGAATCAAGTTGAATTTCATTAAATTGAATCAAATTGAATTTCATTGAATTGAATCAAGTTCAATTTTATTAAATCAAATCAAGTATTAATCTTATTAAATGAATCAAGTTCAATTTTATTAAATGAATCAAGTACCAATTTTAATCAATCGAATCTAGGATCAATTTTGTTAAATCAAAAATAGTATCAATTTTATTAAATCGAATCAAGTATCAATTTTATTAAATTGAGTCAAGTTCAATTTTATTAAATTGAGTCAAGTTCAATTTTATTAAATTGAGTCAAGTTCAATTTTATTAAATGAATCAAGTATCATTTTTATTAAATTGAATCAAATTGAATTTCATTAAATTGAATCAAATTGAATTTCATTAAATCGAATCAAGTTCAATTCTATTAAATCGAATGAAGTATCTATTTCATTCAATCGAATCTAGGATCAATTTTATTAAATCGAATCAAGTATCTATTTTATTCAATCGAATCTAGGATCAATTTTATTAAATCGAAGCAAGTATCAATTTCATTAAATTGAATCAAATTGAATTTCATTAAATTGAATCAAGTTCAATTTTATTAAATGAATCAAATTGAATTTCATTAAATTGAATCAAGTTCAATTTTATTAAATCGAATCAAGTTCAATTCTATTAAATCGAATGAAGTATCTATTTCATTCAATCGAATCTAGGATCAATTTTATTAAATCAAATCAAGTATCAATTTTATTAAATTGAGTCAAGTTCAATTTTATTAAGTGAATCAAGTTGAATTTTATTAAATGAATCAAGTATCAATTTTATTAAATTGAATCAAATTGAATTTCATTAAATTGAATCAAATTGAATTTCATTAAATCGAATCAAGTATCTATTTTATTCAATCGAGTCTAGGATCAATTTTATTAAATTGAAAATAGTGTCAATTTTATTAAATTGAATCAAGTTCAATTTTATTAAATAAATCAAGTATCAATTTTATTAAATCGAAGGAAGTTCAATTTTATTAAATGAATCAAGTTGAATTTCATTAAATTGAATCAAATTGAATTTCATTAAATTGAATCAAATGGAATTTCTTTAAATTGAATCAAATTGAATTTCATTAAATTGAATCAAATGGAATTTCATTAAATTGAATCAAATTGAAGAATTTCATTAAATTGAATCAAATTGAATTTCATTAAATCGAATCAAGTATCAATCTTACTAAATGAATCAAGTTCAATTCTATTAAATAAATCAAGTATCAATTCTACCAAATCAAATCAACTTCAATTCTATCAAATCTACCATTTATACATTATCACTATCGGAAAACAAGTACAACTTAAATTTCCAAACAATAATAGTCATCCAAGAAAACGAGCCTCACGAATTCGTATAAACACAATAAACACAACGATTTAAAACTATAAAAAAACTAAGAAACCCATAATTAAATTCATATTTTGCAATTTTCATATCGACTTTTAGTTACAAAACGTCTAAACAAATGTATTCATATTTTAATAAAACTGTTTCAAACAACTCAACACACCTCTCGTTGGGTAACCTCGAATTAATAAATTAACAAATAAGAAACTCTTGGGGCCCAAGGCTGGGGCCCCCTCAATTAGATTCGCCCCTGCCAGTGATATTTACTGCAATCATGCTGTTGCAATAATTCTCGTATTTTCACTGTTTCGTTCGAAGGTCGACGAATTTGCAACAGAATTTGTTACGATAGATTTTCAAATAGCTGTTTTCTCTCGTTTATGACTCACAAAATAAACAATTCTGTACAAATGCAAGATGTGGCAACCATAATCTTGATTGGCAATTAGTTTTCCTCGAGACTGTTAGTAATATTGAGAATATTTATTTAGCAGGAAATTTACGATTCAAAATATCCTTTTATATAAAAAAATACTGTTTTTTTCATTGAATTTTTTTTTTTTTTAATGCAATTTGAATCTTAAAAGATTATTTTGCAGTACAAACATTTCAATATATTATAATAGTTCATATATTACGATAAAAATTATAAACATTCATTGTATTTACTTTTTGTTCTACTTTATCGACCGTTTTTTTCATTGTATTTTTTTTTTAATGCAATTTGAATCTCAAGAGATTATTTTACAGTACAAACATTTCAATACATTATAATACTTCATATAATACAGTAAAAATTATTAACATTCACTGTATTTACTTTTTGTTCTATTTTATCGACCGTTTTTTTCATTGTATTTTTTTTTTTTAATGCAATTTGAATCTTAAGAGATTATTTTGCAGTACAAACATTTCAATTTATTATAATACTTTATATAATACAATAAAAATTATCAACATTCATTGTATTTACTTTTTGTTCTATTTTATCGACCGTTTTTTTCATTGTATTTACTTTTTGTTCTACATTATCGACCGTTTTTTCCATTGTATTTTTTTTTTATTAATGCAATTTGAATCTCAATTATTTTGCAGTATAAACATTTCAATATATTATAATATTTCATATATTACGATAAAAATTATAAACATTCATTGTATTTACTTCTCGTTCTACTTTACCGACCGAACATATTTGGAAACAGATAATTTTGAATAATTCTTTTGTTAATAGATTGAAAATAACTGCTTATAAGAGAAATTTTTAGTATATTTTGTAAACAATATTTTTTTTAAAACTGATTTTTTTAAATTTTGTATTTTGTTAATAAGATTTTATGAGACTATTTTATGAGATAAGATTTTAATGTATATATACTAGATTCTAGAGGCCAAAATAAGACGAAAATGAAGAATACCAATTTGTTGATGGAGGCTTCGTTAAAAAGTTATTAACATTTAAAGTTCTGTCATTAGTGAATTTTTTTCTCGAAAATGCGCAGGATTTCGAGGATATGTCTAATCACCAAAAATGATTGTAATTGACCCCTGCAACCGAAAATATTTTTTCCAAAACGATTCCAAATTTTTTAATTTTGTCGAAAAATTTCAATTCTAGAATTTTTTTCTAGAAACTGGGTAGGATTTCGAGGATATGTATAATGACCAAAAATGATTGTAATTGACCCTCCTAGCTGAAAATATTTTTTTCAAAACGATTTCAAATTTTTTTTTTTCGTCCAAAAATTTAGGCACCTTCTCGAATTTTTTTCTAGAAACTGGGTAGGATTTCGAGGATATGTATAATGACCAAAAATGATTGTAATTGACCCTCCTAGCTGAAAATATTTTTTTCAAAACGATTTCAAATTTTTTTTTTTCGTCCAAAAATTTAGGCACCTTCTCGAATTTTTTTCTAGAAACTGGGTAGGATTTCGATGGTATGTCTAATGACCAAAAATGATTGCAATCGTCTTTTGCATCCGACTATATTTTTTTTAGAACGATTTAAAAAATTTGAATTTAATTGTTAATAACTTTTTAACGAAGCCTCCATCAACAAATTGATATTCTTGATTTTCGTCTTATTTTGGCCTCTAGAATCTCCCATTAAAATTTTTCCAGGTGTGACCCAACACACTGAGAAAAAAAACAAATTTTGTCTGGGAAAAGTGAAAATAAAATTAGATATTTTACATTATAAATTATCTTATTAAAATAATATTCATTTTCACACTACTATAACTGCAAATTACATGACTAAAATTTAGAACAATAAATACGAGAACTAAATTTCTCTTTAATTGTGAAATATTTCGTAATAAAAACTCTACTTCTAATTGCATAAGTAACGAATAAAAAGTTGTTTATTATTAACTTGTCGAATTTAAAAAATTGAGACGTAAACTAGTAAGCAATACACTACATACTTGCTAAGCAAATATTTTATGTCTAAACTCTAATTATGTAATATAGATAAAATGTTTTAAGTAAAGGTTATCGTATGTGGCGAGACGTATCTATCAGAAAGTGTAAACATTTGTATAGTAATAAAAAAAAAGAAAATGGAAGCTCTCTCTCTCTCTCTGTGTAGAAGCACTGAACTCTATGTATAAATAATAGTCTACCAAAATAAGACGAAAATCAAGAATACCAATTTGTTGATTTTCGTTAAAAAGTTATTAACAATTAAATACAAAAATTTCAAATCGCTCTGGAAAAATTATTTTTAGCTAGGGGGGTCAATTACAATCATTTCTGGTGAATACACATACCCCCGAAATTCTACGCATTTTCGAGAAAAAAATTGTTTACCGAAAATCTAATTTCAGACCAGAAATGGTACCCCGAAATTTCATGCGAATCTTTAAAAAATCATAACTCCTGAACGGATTGGACGATTTTAATGTTCGAAAAGCCAAACGACGGGTATTTAGATGAAGAATATGTAAAAATTGCAAAAATATAAGAAAGGTTGATCCTTGACCTCGTAAACTGAAAAAAACACTATAAAAATGGTCCAATTTTCAAACAGCCATAATTCCTACAATAGTGAATGTATTCCATTGAAATTTAGTATGGAAGTAGAGCTCATGGATACCTATAAAAAAGTACTAAATAAAATTTCCATAGGACGTAAGACAAATTTTTTAAAAATGGAAAACCAATTTTTAAGAAAAATCGACAAGGAGGTAGGTGCCTTAATTTTTGGACGAAAAAAAAAATTTCAAATCGTTTTAAAAAAAATATTTTCTGTTGTGGGGGTCAATTACAAACATTTCTGGTCAATAGACCTACCCCCGAAATCCTAACCGTTTTCGAGAAAAAAATTCGAAAAGGTGTGAAATTTTTCGACGTAAAAAAAAAAATTTCAAATCATTCTAAAAAAAATAGTGTCGATTAAGGGGGTCAATTACAATAATTTTTGGTCATTACACCTACCCCCGAATTCCTACCCACTTTCGAGAAAAAAATTCGAAAAGGTGTGAAATTTTTCGACGTAAAAAAAAAAATTTCAAATCATTCTAAAAAAATTAGTGTCGATTAGGGGGGTCAATTATAATAATTTTTGGTCATTACACCTACCCTCGAAATCCTATTCCTATTCGAGAAAAAAATTCGAAAAGGTGTGAAATTTTTCGGCGGGAAAAAAAAAATTTCAAATCATTCTAAAAAAATTAGTGTCGATTAGGGGGGTCAATTATAATAATTTTTGGTCATTACACCTACCCTCAAAATCCTAACCGTTTTCGAGAAAAAAATTCGAAAAGGTGTGAAATTTTTCGACGTAAAAAAAAAAATTTCAAATCATTCTAAAAAAATTAGTGTCGATTAGGGGGGTCAATTATAATAATTTTTGGTCATTACACCTACCCTCGAAATCCTATTCCTATTCGAGAAAAAAATTCGAAAAGGTGTGAAATTTTTCGGCGGGAAAAAAAAAATTTCAAATCGTTCTGGAAAAATGAATAAACTGTTTTAATAGGTAGAATTGACAAGGTTAATTATTCTAACTAAGGCTACATATTCGCTAAAAGCAACAGACAGCGCTGGGAAAATTTTGATTCGCGAGTAACGAGTAAACATTTTATATTTGTATTCTAACTTCTGTTTACATTCTATTTGCAAATTCATTAGAAGATTAGATTCCATTAACGAGGTTCTTTTCAATCGATTCTTGAGCACACGAAGCGTCTGGGAAAACGCATTTAACGAATAAATCTAAATACGAATACAAATCTAAAATTTTTATTCAATGTCAGTGAATCGAATTTGTCTAATTTTAGCTTTGGAAAATATCAGCAAAACTATAATTCGAAATTTTAAATGATTTTAAATTTTAGCATGATTTTTACATCGTGGCGTCTTTAATTAAATTATTTTATTTTTGATGATGAATAATTAGGCATTTTTATCAAATTATTTTATTTTTAACGATAAATAATGAAATATCTTTAATGAAATTATTTTATTTTTAAAGATAAATAATGAAACATCTTTAATAAAATTATTTTATTTTTAACGACAAATAATGAGGCATTTTTATCAAATTATTTTATTTTTAACGCTAAATAATGAGGCATTTTTATAAAATTATTTTATTTTTAACGATAAATAATGAGGCATTTTTATCAAATTATTTTATTTTTAACGATAAATAATGAGGCATTTTTATCAAATTATTTTATTTTTAACGTTAAATAATGAGGCATTTTTATCAAATTATTTTTATAATAAATAATAGACGATAAATAATGAAACATCTTTAATAAAATTAATTTAATTTTTCGACAAATAATGGGAGATCTTTAATAAAATTATTTTATTTTTAACAATAAATAAAATGTATAGAAAATCGAAAATATTGAATTAAAGAACCCGAAATTTCTAAAATAAATAACATATTTTGAATACTAATAATTAATGGTAAAATTAACAATATTCAATTATTTATTGAATTCAAATGTTTAAATATTCATATTTGACCAGAGTAGAAAATATTATTTACTATTACAATTTATAACGTATGAAAAAATAGATTTTATTCAATTTAAATTAGAACAAAAATGTGAAATTAAAATGTATGGAAAATCGAAAATATTGAATTAAAGAACCTGAAATTTCTAAAATAAATAATATATTTTGAATAATAATAATTAATGGTAAAATTAATAATATTCAATTATTTATTCAATTTAAATGTTTAAATATTCACATTTGTCCAATGTAGAAAAAATTATTAACTATTACAATTTATAACGTATGAGAAAATAGATTTTAGTATGTCTGAAGCATGGCCTTCAGATGTCCCTGAAGAAATGCAACGAAATTGTAAAACAGTGTTAGAATTGTATGTTAATTTGCTGTTTATAAATGCTTAAAGTAGTCGACAGCAGAAGTTATGTTTATCGATAGATATGGACAAGGTCAGTTCCCTAGTTAATTGCAAAAAAGTCGTTAACAATCGGTAAACGTTTCACGATTACTATTCGAAGAGTATATATACATACTACTATTAATAACTTCGAACTATCCATTGCAAACGAGACCAATCTAAACAAAAACACAGCTATTCTTCACAACAATTCTGATATCAGTGTTTTTAGAGCTAGTCTGAGAGGATTTCTGAGCTAGAATCCTCAGAAACATAGCTATTCTTCACAACAATTCTGATATCAGTGTTTTGGAACTAGACTGAGAGGATTTCTGAGCAACAATCCTCAGAAACAGAGCTATTCTTCACAACAATTTTGATATCAGTGTTTTGGAACTAATCTGAGAGGATTTCAGAGCAAGAATCCTCAGAAACATAGCTATTCTTCTCAACAATCCTGATATCAGTGTTTTGGAGCTAGTTTGAGAGGATTTCTGAGCAACAATCCTCAGAAACACAAGCTATTCTTCATAACAATTCTGATATCAGTGTTTTGGAGCTAGCCTAAGAGGATTTCTCAGCAAGAATCCTCAGAAACACAAGCTATTCTTCACAATAATTCTAATATCAGTGTTTTTGAGCTAGTCTAAGAGGATTTCTGAGCAAGAATCCTCAGAAACATACCTATTCTTCACAACAATTCTGATATCAGTGTTTTGGAACTAGTCTGAGAGGATATCTGAGCAAAAATCCTTAGAAACATAGCTATTCTTCTCAACAATTCTGATATCAGTGTTTTGGAGCTAAACTGAGAGTATTTCTGAGCAACAATCCTCAGAAACACAAGCTATTCTTCACAACAATTCTGATATCAATGTTTTGGAACTAATCTGAGAGGATTTCTGAGCAAGAATCCTCAGAAACAGAAGCTATTCTTCACAACAATTCTAATATCAGGGTTTTGGAGCTAGTTTGAGAGGATTTCTGAGCAACAATCCTCAGAAACACAAGCTATTCTTCACAATAATTCTAATATCAGTGTTTTTGAGCTAGACTGAGAGGATTTCTGAGCAAGAATCCTCAGAAACATAGCTATTCTTCACAACAATTCTCATATCAGTGTTTTGGAACTAATCTGAGAGGATTTCTGACCAAGAATCCTCAGAAACACAAGCTATTCTTCACAACAATTCTGATATCAATGTTTTGGAGCTAAACTGAGAGGATTTCTGACCAAGAATCCTCAGAAACACAAGCTATTCTTCACAACAATTCTGATATCAGTGTTTTGGAGCTAGGCTGAGAGGATTTCTGAGCAAGAATCCTCAGAAACATAGCTATTCTTCACAACAATTCTGATATCAGTGTTTTGGAACTAATCTGAGAGGATTTCTGAGCAACAATCCTCAGAAACACAAGCTATTCTTCACAACAATTCTCATATCAGTGTTTTGGAACTAATCTGAGAGGATTTCTGACCAAGAATCCTCAGAAACATAACTATTCTTCCCCACAATTCTGATATCAGAGTTTTGGAGCTAGTCTGAGAGGATTTCTGAGCAACAATCCTCAGAAACATAGCTATTCTTCATAACAATGTTGATATCAGTGTTTTGGAGCTAGTTTGAGAGGATTTCTGAGCAAGAATCCTCAGAAACATAGCTATTCTTCACAAGAATTCTCATGTCAGTGTTTTGGAGCTAAACTGAGAGGATTTCTGACCAAGAATCCTCAGAAACACAAGCTATTCTTCACAACAATTCTGATATCAGTGTTTTGGAGCTAGGCTGAGAGGATTTCTGAGCAAGAATCCTCAGAAACATAGCTATTCTTCACAGCAATTCTGATATCAGTGTTTTGGAACTAATCTGAGAGGATTTCTGAGCAACAATCCTCAGAAACACAAGCTATTCTTCTCAACAATTCTGATATCAGTGTTTTTGGAACTAATCTGAGAGGATTTCTGAGCAAGAATCCTCAGAAACAGAGTTATTCTTCACAACAATTCTGATATCAGTGTTTTTGGAGCTAGTCTGAGAGGATTTCTGAGCAAGAATCCTCAGAAACACAAGCTATTCTTCACAACAATTCTAATATCAGTGTTTTGGAGCTAGTTTGAGAGGATTTCTGAGCAACAATCCTCAGAAACATAGCTATTCTTCTCAACAATTCTGATATCAGTGTTTTGGAGCTAGTCTGAGAGTATTTCTGACCAAGAATCCTCAGAAACACAAGCTATTCTTCACAACAATTCTGCTATCAGTGTTTTGGAACTAATCTGAGAGGATTTCTGAGCAAGAATCCTCAGAAACATACCTATTCTTCACAAGAATCCTGATATCAGTGTTTTTTGAGCTAGTCTGAGAGGATTTCAGAGCAACAATCCTCAGAAACATAGCTATTCTTCTCAACAATCCTGATATCAGGGTTTTGGAGCTAGTCTGAGGATTTCTGAGCAACAATCCTCAGAAACACAAGCTATTCTTCACAACAATTCTGATATCAGTGTTTTTGAGCTAGACTGAGAGGATTTCTGAGCAAGAATCCTCAGAAACATAGCTATTCTTCACAACAATTCTGATATCAGTGTTTAGGAGCTAGACTGAGAGGATTTCATAGCAAGAATCCTCAGAAACATAGCTATTCTTCTCAACAATTCTAATATCAGTGTTTTTGGAGCTAGACTGAGAGGATTTCTGACCAACAATCCTCAGAAACACAAGCTATTCTTCACAACAATTCTAATATCAGTGTTTTTGAGCTAGTCTGAGAGGATTTCAGAGCAAGAATCCTCAGAAACACAAGCTATTCTTCACAACAATTCTAATATCAGGGTTTTGGAGCTAGACTGAGAGGATTTCTGAGCAAAAATCCTCAGAAACATACCTATTCTTCTCAACAATTCTGCTATCAGTGTTTTGGAGCTAGTCTGAGAGGATTTCTGAGCAACAATCCTCAGAAACACAAGCTATTCTTCATAACAATTCTGATATCAGGGTTTTGGAGCTAGACTGAGAGGATTTCTGACCAAGAATCCTCAGAAACATAGCTATTCTTCTCAACAATTCTGATATCAGTGTTTTTGGAGCTAGTCTGAGAGGATTTCAGAGCAACAATCCTCAGAAACATAGCTATTCTTCACAACAATTCTCATATCAGTGTTTTGGAGCTAAACTGAGAGGATTTCTGAGCAAGAATCCTCATAAACATACCTATTCTTCACAAGAATTCTAATATCAGTGTTTTGGAACTAATCTGAGAGGATTTCTGAGCAACAATCCTCAGAAACATCGCTATTCTTCACAACAATTCTCATATCAGTGTTTTGGAGCTAAACTGAGAGGATTTCTGAGCAACAATCCTCAGATACATAGCTATTCTTCACAAGAATTCTGCTATCAGTGTTTTGGAGCTAGACTGAGAGGATTTATGAGCACGAATCCTCAGAAACACAAGCTATTCTTCATAACAATTCTGATATCAGTGTTTTTGAGCTAGACTGAGAGGATTTGGGAGCAACAATCCTCAGAAACATAGCTATTCTTCATAACAATTCTGATATCAGTGTTTTGGAGCTAGTCTGAGAGGATTTCTGACCAAGAATCCTCAGAAACACAGCTATTCTTCACAAGAATTCTGCTATCAGTGTTTTGGAGCTAGTCTGAGAGGATTTCAGAGGAAGAATCCTCAGAAACACAAGCTATTCTTCACAACAATTCTGATATCAGTGTTTTGGAGCTAGGCTGAGAGGATTTCTGAGCAAGAATCCTCAGAAACATAGCTATTCTTCACAACAATTCTGATATCAGTGTTTTGGAACTAATCTGAGAGGATTTCTGAGCAACAATCCTCAGAAACACAAGCTATTCTTCACAACAATTCTCATATCAGTGTTTTGGAACTAATCTGAGAGGATTTCTGACCAAGAATCCTCAGAAACATAACTATTCTTCCCCACAATTCTGATATTACTGTTCTCAAACTAGACTGAGAGGAGCAATCCTCTGAACTGACAAATTGCTATCTGTTTTCTATTAAATCACAAATGTTACCCTCGTCAATTTCAGAATATTGATCGACACAAACTTGAGGGACCTAATGTTGTTGATCTTGCATCTGCTTAGTTCGGAGGCTACTCGTCGGACGCCTTAGCTGAGCGGATTCTGGATTCGAAGGCGAAGGTTCTAATCACGACCGACGGAGTGTGGAGGGGCGAGAAACTGCTTCTTCTCAAGACTATCTGCGACGACGCTTTGAACAAGGTCAAGAGCCACGGTCACGAGGTCGAGTGTTGCGTAGTGGTCGCCCACCTGAGACGACTCAGTGCGCCGCAGGGTGGTAAAACAGACTCAACGGGTAACTAGAACCTGCAACTACTATTATATTTTAAGAAACTTCTTGAAGTATCGAGAAAACAACACGAGTATCATTTAAAAACAATCAATCTCATAGAAATTACAAAAATTTAAGATAAACTATATCATTGCGTCGAGTTCGAGATTTGTCTACAGTCGGTAAAGTAGGAAGGTGTAGGAATCTACACTGTGGCGTTGCTTCCCGTGCTCGACGGGTAACTAGAACCTGAAACTACTATTATATTTTAAGAAACTTCTTAAATAGTATCGAGAAAACACGAGTATCATTTAAAAACAATCAATCTTATAGGAATTACAAAAATTTAAGATAAATTATATCATTGCGTCGAGTTCGAGATTTGTCTACAGTCGGTAAAGTAGAAAGGTGTAGGAATCTACACTGTGGCGTTGCTTCCCGTGCTCGACGGGTAACTAGAACCTGAAATTACTATTATATTTTAAGAAACTTCTTAAAATATCGAGAAAACACGAGTATCATTTAAAATCGTATCGATTTCAATCTCATAGAAATTATAAAAATTTAAGATAAATTATATCATTGCGTCGAGTTCGAGAATTATCTACAGTCGGTAAAGTAGGAAGCTATAAAAATCTACACTGTGGCGTTGCTTTCCGTGCTCGCCGCCAGAGGGCTAGCGCTCTCGACCACTCAGAGGCTACATATGGCTGGGGAGCCCCCTACCAGGCCCCCTCATTCCTTTTTCTGACCTTTTACTAAATTTTCACGAGCAAACCACAGAATACAAAATACAGATTTCTTGAAATTTTGTGTTTTTGCTTAAACTATATCCATTCTAAGATACTTTCTGATCCATTCGTTTCAAGTAAACAAAATGGCGGCCATGAAGCCTCATTTCCACCCCTGGAATCCCTGATTTAAGCAGTTTAACGTCGACCTGGACAATATTTACGTATATTTGTAATCGTCAGAGATACTTAGGCCTCAGAAATTGGATGATCCACTCAGTATAACGAACTTAGGGCACCTGGCAGGAAATCAATGCGACTTAGAGTAGGCCAACGCAGTCGACAACAGATAATCTGCGTTGTAAGTCGAGGAAGGGGCATATTTTTTATTAATTTCTGAATTCTATAAAGGGAAGGCGAATGGGGTGAATGGCACGAGCGACGGGAACGGTTTGGCTGGGCCTCACATCCCCTGGGACGACGATCGCGATTGCTGGTGGCACGATGAAATGGAGGACGCTGAAGACAGGTGTTACCCTGTCTGGATGGCCGCTGAAGATCCACTTTTTATTCTTTACACGAGGTAAACAAACTAAGAAAGGTGTCCCCAAGGGCCCCAAGGCCCATGAGGGCTACAACCACCGAGGGGGGAGCTTAGAATCCATTGGGGGTTGCAATAGTAACTAGACTGAGGATGTTCATGCATTCATGGGGAATTTTAATTCTCAAAAAAATATAGAATGCACTTAATATGCAGAAATATGAGGAATATTGCAAGTGAGATACGAATTATTGGATTTAGGGGTTCACACAACCCTTCACAAAGCTCCCATTTTGTTAATTCTATTTATAATAATGATTGAATGAGATTTTTAACCCTTTCTAATAGTAGATTTCTTTCCGATGATGTGATACTTGCCTTAGAATCTTATTGAATTTGTTTATGTAAAGAAAATCAATATTAAAAATTCTTTACTGAAAATTTAATTAAATGGCTTTTTTCGACGAAAAAAAAAATTTCAAATCGTTCTAGAAAAATTATTTTCGGTTACAAGGGTCAATTACAATCATTTTTGGTGAATAGACATATTGCCGAAATCCTAACCATTTTCGAGAAAAAAATTCCAAAAGGTGGAGAAATTTTTCGACAAAATTCAAAAATTTCAAATCGTTCTGGAAAAATTATTTTCGATTTCGGGGGTCAATTACAATCATTTTTTGTGGATACATGTTCCTTCGAAATCCTTCACATTTTCGAGAAAAAAATTCCAAAAGGTGGAGAAATTTTTCGACAAAATTCAAAAATTTCAAATCGTTCTGGAAAAATTATTTTCGATTATGGGGGTCAATTACAATCATTTTTGGTGAATAGACATATTGCCGAAATCCTTCACATTTTCGAGAAAAAAATTCCAAAAGGTGGACAAATTTTTCGACAAAATTAAAAAATTTCAAATCGTTCTGGAAAAATTATTTTCGATTATGGGGGTCAATTACAATCATTTTTGGTGAATAGACATATTGCCGAAATTCTTCACATTTTCGAGAAAAAAATTCCAAAAGATGGAGAAATTTTTCGTCAAAATTAAAAAATTTCAAATCGTTCTGGAAAAATTATTTTCTGTTACAAGGGTCAATTACAATCATTTTTGGTCATTACACATATTGCCGAAATCCTTCACATTTTCGAGAAAAAAATTCCAAAAGGTGGAGAAATTTTCCGAGAAAATTCAAAAATTTCAAATCGTTCTGGAAAAATTATTTTCGATTATGGGGGTCAATTACAATCATTTTTGGTGAATAGATGTTCCTTCGAAATCCTTCACATTTTCGAGAAAAAAATTCCAAAAGGTAGACAAATTTTTCGACGAAATTCAAAAATTTCAAATCATACTAGAAAAATTATTTTCGGTTGCAAGAGTCAATTACAATCATTTTTGGTCATTACACATATCCCCGAAATCCTTCACATTTTCGAGAAAAAAATTCCAAAAGGTGGAGAAATTTTTCGACAAAATTCAAAAATTTCAAATCTTTCTGGAAAAATTATTTTCGGTTGCAAGGGTCAATTACAATCATTTTTAGTCATTACACATATACCCGAAATCCTTCACATTTTCGAGAAAAAAATTCCAAAAGGTAGACAAATTTTTCGACAAAATTAAAAAATTTCAAATCTTTCTGGAAAAATTATTTTCGGTTGCAAGGGTCAATTACAATCATTTTTAGTCATTACACATATACCCGAAATCCTTCACATTTTCGAGAAAAAAATTCCAAAAGCTAGACAAATTTTTCGACAAAATTAAAAAATTTCAAATCGTTCTGGAAAAAATATTTTCTGTTACAAGGGTCAATTACAATCATTTTTGGTCATTACACATATCCCCGAAATCCTTCACATTTTCGAGAAAAAAATTCCAAAAGGTGGAGAAATTTTTCGACAAAATTCAAAAATTTCAAATCGTTCTGGAAAAATTATTTTCGGTTGCAAGGGTCAATTGCAATCATTTTTGGTCATTACACATATCCCCGAAATCCTACGCATTTTCGAGAAAAAAATTCCTCACTGAAAATCTAATTAAGCGCCAAAATTTTTCGACGGAAAAAAATTTCAAATCGTCCTGGAAAAATTATTTTCAATTTCGGGGGTCAATTGCAATCATTTTCGGTGAATACATATTCCTTCGAAATCCTTCACATTTTCGAGAAAAAAATTCCAAAAGGTGGGGAAATTTTTCGACAAAATTCAAAAATTTCAAATCGTTCTGGAAAAATTATTTTCCGTTGCAAGGGTCAATTACAATCATTTTTGGTCATTACACATATCCCCGAAATCCTACGCATTTTCGAGAAAAAAATTCCTCACTGAAAATCTAATTAGGCGCCAAAATTTTTCAAGAAAAAAAAATTTCAAATCTGTTTGGAAAAATTATTTTCAAATTCAAGGGTCAATTGCAATCATTTTTTATGAATACATATTCCTTCGAAATCCTTCACATTTTCTAGAAAAAAATTCAAGAAGTTGTGAAATTTTTCGACGAGAAAAAAAAAATTTGAATTTTTAAAAAACCTTCAAATGTACAATTCTAGAGCCCAAAATAAGACGAAAATCAAGAATACCAATTTGTAAATTGAAGCTTCGTTAAAAAGTTATTAACAATTGCACCTGAAGATACGCAACCTGCGTGCGCCAGCGTCACACTCTCAACTTTAAACGTTAATAACTTTCAAACGAAGCCTCAATCAACAAATTACTATTCTTCATTTTCGTCTTATTTTGGCCTCTAGAACCCCCCATTAAAATTTCTCCCAGAACTGGTAACAAAACTGTCTAATTTAAGTAACACAATTATTAATTTATACATTTTTGGCGCCAAAGTAACGCCGTGAGAGGTTTGAAAACCACTGCTTTGAGGCAGTAGTCCTTTCTGTTGTGAAACTTTCCTTAAAATTAATATTTTTTTTTCTCTTTTCTCTGATACATAGTGGGTCCACGGGTAAACCTAAAGGCGTTCTCCATACAACAGCTGGATACTTAATTTACGCCGCCACGACCTTCAAATATGTCTTCGATTATCACCCTGGTGACGTCTACTGGTGCACAGCGGACGTTGGTTGGATCACTGGTCACACTTACGTTGTGTACGGTCCTCTGGCCAATGGCGCCACTTCCGTTATTGTAAGTTCGTTTCTAGAACTTATGATCCCATAGTCAGTTATCTTAAATTCAGTAGTTGGAAGAAACACTAACAATACTTGTACAAATCTACAAGACTCATTCAGCAGATCAAATTAAGTATACACTAATCAACTATGGAGTAATTGGAGACTGTCAAAATGGCGCCAAGTTTGAGGCAGAATTCTCTTATTTATGATTTCAATCAGTTATAATTTTGCTCTTTGCACTTTGCAATTTGTTATTTATTGGAGGAAAAAGAGCTTCAAAACTCTGGAGGCCAATCTACGAATTTGATGATAATCCAATTCATATTTTATTTATAGTTTGAGGGTACACCGTTCTATCCAGACAATGACAGATACTGGTCAGTCATCGACAAGTACAAAGTTTCCCAATTTTACACGGCACCCACCGCCATTAGGTCACTCATGAAATTCGGGGACGATTTGGTGAAGAAACATAACCTCTCCACCCTAAAGGTGAGCCAAGATTTAATAAATACTCTTCAAATCCACAGATCATAACTCGCTTTGGTCCTCACAGCCTCTATAAATTGTCTTCTAAAACTGTTTCCATCTCAAATTACGCTCTAAATAATTTTATCATTAAGCAAATATATAAAAATTAATTTTCCTAGGGGAAATTTTACTGGTGGATTCTGGGGACCAAAATAAGACGAAAATGAAGAATACCAATTTGTCGATGGAGGCTTCGTTTAAAAGTTATTAACGTTCAAAGTTCAGTCTGTGAGACGCGACTCTCGCGGGGACCAATATGGCGCGCACGCAGCTCTGCGCATGCGCCGTCTCAGAGACCCAACTTCAAACGTTAATAACTCTTCAACGAAGCCTCCATCGACAAATTACTATTCTTCATTTTCGTCTTATTTTGGCCCCCTGAATCTGTCATTAAAATTTTTCCCAGGGTTGATTGAACACTGTATATTACTTTCAAGTGGAATTGTTGCAGGTGTTAGGTTCGGTGGGAGAGCCGATTAATCCCGAAGCTTGGCTGTGGTTTTACAATCTTATCGGTCGCGGGAAGTGCAGCATAGCGGACACGTTCTGGCAAACGGAAACTGGCGGTCACGTGATCACGCCACTTCCTGGCGCAACGCCCATGAAACCAGGATCTGCAGTAAGCAATTGTGTTCTGTCAGGTAAACAAAACAGTTCGTGCGTTTTTTTGTTTGTCTTTTAGGGGCACGTGTATGAATTGTGTTATTTTACAGCATGCAAGTTTCAATTTGTATCACGATCCTCGAGAAACAAGTAATTTTCAGAAAAATTTTAGTCTATAAAATAGAAATGTCAGAAAAATTGCATGAAAGTTGGTTTTATTGAGTAAAAATAATGCAAATCGTTCTAGAAAAATTATTTTCTGTTGCAAGGGTTAATTATAATCATTTTTGGTCATTACACATACTCTTGAAATCCTAACCATTTTCGAGAAAAAAATTCCTTACTGAAAATCTAATTAAATGCCCAAATTTTTCGATGAAAAAAAAAAATTTCAAATCATACTAAAAAAATTATTTTCAGTTGCGGGGGTCAATTACGATTATTTTTGGTCATTACACATACCCTCGAAATCCTACGCATTTTCGAGAAAAAAATTCCTTACTGAAAATCTAATTAAATGCCCAAATTTTTCGATGAAAAAAAAAAATTTCAAATCATACTAAAAAAATTATTTTCAGTTGCGGGGATCAATTACGATTATTTTTGGTCATTACACATACCCTCGAAATCCTATCGACTTTCGAGAAAAAAATTCGAGAAGATGTGAAATTTTTCGAAGGGAAAAGAAAAATTTGAATTTTAAAAAAAAATTTTAATGGATAATTCTAGAGGCCAAAATAAGACGAAAATCAAGAATAGCAATTTGTTGATGGAGGCTTCGTTAAAAAGTTATTAACAATTGCGCCTGTAGAGCACCAACCTGCGTGCGCCAGTCTCACAAATTCAACTTTAAACGTTAATAACTTTTTAACGAAGCCTCGATCGACAAATTAGTATTCTTGATTTTCGTCTTATTTTGGTCTCCAGAATCCAAAATGTGTATTTGTCGTGAAATTTAAATTTCCGTTTCGAAAAATTTTTATTCGTTATTTCTGAATAATCGTTTGACTTACACTTATTCAAATTTGGAACGTGACCCAAAATCATTAGTAAAAGTTAACGAATAAAGTATTTCGTGTGTACTTTTATTTTATTTACAATAAGCAATAATCGCACGAATTTTGTTGGATACCTGTCGCTTATTATTCAAAAAAACCGAGACAAGATGCTAATAAATCTGTTATTCTTCTGTCAGACGTTTCCATTCTTCGGTGTTTTACCAGAACTGGTGGATGAAGATGGTCGATTGATCGAGGGAGAAGGGGAGGGGTTCTTAGTTTTCCGTCAACCATGGCCGGGAATGATGAGGACGCTTTACGGGAATCATCAACGCTTCCAGAATACATATTTCGATAGATTCCATGGCTACTATTGCACTGGTGACGGTAAGTAATCAACTACAATTCATCTAGCTCAAAAATGTCTAAAAAATCGATGGAATATTTTGTTAGATATCGCTATCTGTTCTTAGAATAACGAAGAAACCAGATAATTTAAGAATTCTTAATATCTGATTCTATTTTACTGTCTGTCGGTACTGCAGGGCGCTACAAAATCCCAGTCGGTTGGTAACGTCGCATGATTGCGTTGTAGGTTATGGCGACTCGATAACAGGGTCTCGAAGAGCCTAAATTCACTTGGACAAAGGATTTTTATAGTTAAGATCAAAATATTTCCTTGCCTTCCTCTTCGATTCTCAATATTTGATTCTATTTTACGGTTCTGTCGGTACTGCAGGGCGCTACAAAATCCCAGTCGGTTGGTAACGTCGCATGATTGCGTTATAGGTTATGGTGACTCGATGACAGGGTCTCGAAGAGCCTAAATTCACTTGGACAAAGGATTTTTATAGTTAAGATCAAAATATTTCCTTGCCTTCCTCTTCGATTTTCAATATCTGACTGTATTTGACTGTTCTGTCGGTACTGCAGGGCGCTACAAAATCCTAGTTGGTTGGTAACGTCGCATGATTGCGTTATAGGTTATGGTGACTCGATGACAGGGTCTCGAAGAGCCTAAATTCACTTGGACAAAGGATTTTTATAGTTAAGATCAAAATATTTCCTTGCCTTCCTCTTCGATTCTCAATATTTGATTCTATTTTACGGTTCTGTCGGTACTGCAGGGTCCTACAAAATCCCAGTTGGTTGGTAACGACGCATGATTGCGTTATAGGTTATGGTGACTCGATAACAGGTTCTCGAAGAGCCTAAATTCACTTGGACAGAGGATTTCTATAGTTAAGACCACCATATTTCCTTGTCTTCTCAAAATCTGATTGTATTTGACTGTTCTGTCGGTACTGCAGGGTTCTACAAAATCCCAGTGATGGCGCCTAGATGACAGGTTCTCGAAGAGCCTAAATTCACTTAGACAAAGGATTTCTATAGTTAAGACCAGCATATTTCCTTGCCTTCCTCTTCGATTCTCAATATTTGATTCTATTTTACGGTTCTGTCGGTACTGCAGGGTTCTACAAAATCCCAGTGATGGCGCCTAGATGACAGGTTCTCGAAGAGCCTAAATTCACTTGGACAAAGGATTTCTATAGTTAAGACCACCATATTTCCTTGTCTTCTCAAAATCTGATTCTATTTGACTGTTCTGTCGGTACTGCAGGGTTCTACAAAATCCCAATAATGGCGCCTAGATGACAGGTTCTCGAAGAGCCTAAATTCACTTGGACAAAGGATTTCTATAATTAAAACCAACATATTTCCTTGCCTTCCTCCTCGATTCTCAAAATGTGATTGTATCTGACTGTTCTGTCGGTACTGCAGGGTTTTACAAAATCCCAGTTATGGTGACTCGATAACAGGTTTTCGAAGAGCCTAAATTCACTCAGACAAAGGATTTCAATAATTAAAACCAACATATTTCCTTGCCTTCTTCCTCGATTCTCAAAATCTGATTTTCTTTGACTGTTCTGTCGGTACTGCAGGGTGCTACAAAATCCCAATAATGGCGCCTAGATGGCAGGTTCTCGAAGAGCCTAAATTCACTCAGACAAAGGATTTCAATAGTTAAGACCACCATATTTCCTTGTCTTCTCAAAATCTGATTGTATTTGACTGTTCTGTCGGTACTGCAGGGTTCTACAAAATCCCAGTGATGGCGCCTAGATGACAGGTTCTCGAAGAGCCTAAATTCACTCAGACAAAGGATTTCAATAGTTAAGACCACCATATTTCCTTGTCTTCTCAAAATCTGATTGTATTTGACTGTTCTGTCGGTACTGCAGGGTTCTACAAAATCCCAATAATGGCGCCTAGATGACAGGTTCTCGAAGAGCCTAAATTCACTTGGACAAAGGATTTCTATAGTTCAGACCAGCATATTTCGCGTCCTTCCCTAGTTCCTCTTCGATTCTCAATATCTGATTGTACTTGGCGGTTCTGTCGGTTCTGCAGGGCGCTCCAGCCTTAAACTGACCGGCTGATAGTCCCACGGCTAAGTCAGCCGCGAAATTGTCCTCGGTTTCGCCCTCGCAGGCCGCCACGATGTACCCCCAGTCGCTGATCCTCGCAAGTTTCGCGCAGTTGATCGCCTCCGTGACTGTTCCTATTTGCGAGGTTCTCAGGACGATCGCGTTGGCCATTTGCCTCTCGATAGCTTCCTCGATTCTGTCGATGTTCATGGCAGTTAGATCATCGGCGACTACTTGGATCTCTTGGTCCGCCAGGGTCAGCCAACCGTCCCAATCTTCCTGGTCAAATGGATCTTCGATCGAAACGACAGATGGAAACTCCGTTATGTACTCCAAGTACTGATCTCTGAGTGTTTCAGCCTCCATGTACTCGTCAGGGTCAGAATCCTCCGTCTTGAACGCTAAGTCGTATCCTCCTGTCGACAGAAAACACACTTTCAACGTCGTCGCAGAGCTTGTGGCAGCCTTTGCTCTATAGGAAGCAAGAAAAGCGAAAGGGAGGATGTCGAGCACTTGTGAGAAAGCGTGTCCCCCTGTTGGCGAGTAGGACAAATGCCTCCCAGAGGCTAAAAATGCAACAATCCTTCACTAATCTTCTTCAAAACACTCTTCAAAGCTGTCGAAGAGCTTGTGGCAGCCTTTGCTCTATAGAAAGCAAGAAAAGCAAAAGGGAGGATGTCGAGCACTTGTGAGAAAGCGTGTCCCCCTGTTGGCGAGTAGGACAAATGCCTCCTAGAGGCTAAAAGTGCAACAATCCTTCGCTAACCTTCTTCAAAACACTCTTCAAAGCTGTCGAAGAGCTTGTGGCAGCCTTTGCTCTATAGGAAGCAAGAAAAGCAAAAGGGAGGATGTCGAGCACTTGTGAGAAAGCGTGTCCCCCTGTTGGCGAGTAGGACAAATGCCTCCCAGAGGCTAAAAATGCACTAATCCTTCGCTAACCTTCTTTGTAAAACGCACTGGCTGCCATGTCCAGGGCTATCATGATCTTCCCTTCGTATCCTGCCTCCCTGATGGACTCGTCCAACAGCATCAATGCTTCTCGATCTTCCTCAAGTTCAGGTGTGAAGGCGCCTTCGTCGCTGACTGGAAGCGGCAGATTTATTTCCGCGGTGGTGGCGATTTTCCTCTCCAGTACTCTGTACACTTCTGTGCCCATTTTCATGGCGTCAGCGAAGCTTTCAGCACCTGGTGCAGTCAGAGAAAGGTAGAGTCAGCCAAGAACGAGCTCTCAGGAGGGAGCTTACCTATGGGCAGGATCATGAACTCTTGGCAGGGTATCGTGTTGCCTGCGTGTCTGCCTCCACTGATCATGTTGAAGCTTGGCACGGGTATGTAGAGCTCCCCATTCTCAGCTAACTCTGCTATGTACCTGGAAGAAGCAAGATCTACCTTCACAAGGTTCCTTTGATGCTGTTCTTCTATTGTTTCACTTTCATTGTTGAGTGTAACTACTGTTGGAAGATGAGGTGAGGCAAAAGCAATGTCCTCAGGGTCTACCTAATCCCCTCCACTGCTTAAGTTCTTGGTTATTATTGGGTAAATTGATTAGGAAGTCCCTAAACAAGCTGAAAAGCAAGATGGAACCAAAAATCTAAACAGTGGGGGATTAGATGTTACGTGCAAACGATTAACTTTGCCTTTTGTATTGTTTAGCTTGTTCCTAGTGTGTCAACATCTCGTCTTCAACTACTAGACTGCTCTACAGTGATAAATTACGGGAATTATAGGATGATATATTGCAGGGATCTGCAATACCGACAAAATTCTGGTAATTTTGGAAGCATTTCCCTCGTATTCTGTTCGATACAAACTAGATTTATCTGAAATGTGTCAAGAACATTATTTCGAGCTTGACAACATAGCATTATTGAAGTCGATATTGCAGGGATCTGTAATTACCGACTTTTTTTCGTATTTTGTTCGATACAAACAAACTAGATTCATCTGAAATGTTTAATAAGTCGTCTAGAACATTATTTCGAGCTTAACAACATAGCATTATTGCAGGGATCTGTAATTACCGACTTTTTTTCGTATTTTGTTCGATACAAACAAACTAGAATTATCTGAAATGTTTAATAAGTCGTCTAGAACATTATTTCGAGCTTAACAACATAGCATTATTGCAGGGATCTGTAATTACCGACTTTTTTTCGTATTTTGTTCGATACAAACAAACTAGATTCATCTGAAATGTTTAATAAGTCGTCTAGAACATTATTTCGAGCTCGACAACATAGCATTATTGAAGTCGACATTGCAGGGATCTGTAATTACCGACTTTTTTTCGTATTCTGTTCGATACAAACAAACTAGATTCATCTGAAATGTTTAATAAGTCGTCTAGAACATTATTTCGAGCTTGACAACATAGCATTATTGAAGTCGACATTGCAGGGATCTGTAATTACCGACTTTTTTCGTATTTTGTTCAATACAAACAAACTAGATTCATCTGAAATGTTTAATAAGTCGTCTAGAACATTATTTCGAGCTTAACAACATAGCATTATTGAAGTCGATATTGCAGGGATCTGTAATTACCGACTTTTTTTCGTATTCTGTTCGACACAAACAAACTAGATTTATCTAAAATGTGTCTAGAACATTATTTCGAGCTTGACAATATAGCACCATTGAAGTCGATATTGCAGGAACCTGCAATTACCGACAAAATTCAAGTAATTTTGAAAGAATTTTCCCTGTATTCTGTTCGATACAAACTAGATTTATCTAAAATGTGTCAAGAATATTATTTCGAGCTTGACAACATAGCCCCATTGAAGTCGATATTGCAAAAACCTGCAATTACCGACAAAATTCAAGTAATTTTGAAAGAATTTTCCCTGTATTCTGTTCGACACAAACTAGATTTATCTAAAATGTGTCAAGAAAATTATTTCGAGCTTAACAACATAGCCCCATTAAAATCGATATTGCAGGAACCTGCAATTACCGACAAAATTCAAGTAATTTTGGAAGAATTTTCCCTGTATTCTGTTCAACACAAACTAGATTTATCTGAAATGTGTCAAGAAAATTATTTCGAGCTTGACAACATAGCCCCATTGAAGTCGATATTGCAGGAACCTGCAATTACCGACAAAATTCAAGTAATTTTGGAAGCATTCCCCATATTCTGTTCGACACAAACTAGATTTATCTGAAATGTGTCAAGAAAATTATTTCGAGCTTGACAACATAGCACCACTGAAGTCGATATTGCAGGAACCTGCAATTACCGACAAAATTCAAGTAATTTTGAAAGCATTCCCCGTATTCTGTTCAACACAAACTAGATTTATCTAAAATGTGTCAAGAAAATTATTTCGAGCTTGACAACATAGCCCCATTGAAGTCGATATTGCAGAAACCTGCAATTACCGACAAAATTCAAATAATTTTGAAAGCATTCCCCGTATTCTCTTCGACACAAACTAGATTTATCTAACATGTTCAGATTAATACAATTATATATGTACAGTGTTGCATTACCGACATATGGTATAGTAGGAATCGTACTGACCTGTAAACTGGGAGTCCTTTCTTCGCCGCGCCAGCCTTGCAGCATGCAACGGAAACTCCAAAGATGGCGTTGGCGCCCAATTTAGATTTATTCTCCGTGCCATCCAATCTAGTTAACAAGCTGTCTATTTCCATTTGCTGACACGCTTCGAGCCTCGATTTCAAAAGCTGCGGCGCTATCACGTTGTTGATGGCGTCCACAGCTCTGAAGACAGAGCGCCCATGGTACATAGCTTCGTTTCCATCCCTCAATTCCTGCGCTTGGTTAGGGCTGGCCACCAAAACAGATGGCACCGATGACCTCAATAGCCCAACGTCGGTTATTATGTCCACTTCCAGAGTAGGGTCGCCCCTGGAGTCGAAAATCTGGCGAGCCTTTACCTTTTGAATCGGCATCTTGTCGCTCTTCTGTGACTTGTGCTTTCCAAATTGTCAATATTTAATAAAATATGGATTTGACGCAATTATTACTAGGAATTTGACATGATTGCAGCCATTTGCAAGAACAATTGAAGCCCCATTTACTAACGCATATTTTTTTCTACCCTGTGGCTCAGAAAATTGTATCTTCTGTACAATTACGTTCATTTTTGTTCGAGATGAAAATTTTTTTGATTTTTGTGAGAAAACGGTTTAGAAGAAGTTCTTTTTTTATCTGAAATGTTTTGGAGGCGTTTAAATGTGGAAGATAGTATCTGAGGTTTGCACCAGAGGGCACTGTGTTTGGTTGTAGGGGCCAGGCGCGACGAGGACGGATATCTGTGGATAACTGGCCGCATCGACGACATGTTGAACGTTTCTGGCCACCTGATGTCCACTGCAGAAGTGGAGAGCGTGTTGACGGAGCACAGATCGGTGGCAGAGGCCGCTGTAGTCAGTAAACCGCATCCTGTGAAAGGTCAATGCCTCTATTGTTTCGTAACGCCCAATGAAGGATCAGTGATCGATAAGAAGCTCCAGGACGAGCTCAAAAAGAAAGGTGAGAATAGATGTAAAGAATTACCCTCATTGCAACTTGTGAACCTTATGCAATTTGGGTAATTTTTATCAGGTTTTGTTTGAATTGAAATTGTTGGAAATTGAGATTAACTCCAAGTGTGATGAGTTTTAATATTTATTATAGAGGATGAGCGATTCTGGAGGCCAAAATAAGACGAAAATTAAGAATATTTATTTGTTCATGGAGGCTTCGTTTAAAAGTTATTAACGTTTAAAGTTCTTCAGGTTTTGAATTTTTTTCTCGAAATTGTGAAGGATTTCGGGGATATGTTTGTTCACCAAAAATGTTTGTAATTGACCCCCACAGTTAATAGTATTTTTTTCAGAACGATTTGAAATTTTTTGATTTTGTCAAAAAATTTGTTCATCTTTCTGAATTTTTTTCTCGAAAGTATGAAGGATTTCGGGGGTATGTCTATTCACCAAAAATGTTTGTAATTGACCCCCACAGTTAATAGAATTTTTTCAAAACGATTTGGAATTTTTTGATTTCGTCGAAAAATTTGTCCATCTTTCTGAATTTTTTTCTCGAAAATGCGTAGGATTTCGAAGGAATGTGTATTCACCAAAAATGTTTGTAATTGACCCCCACAGTTAATAGTATTTTTTTCAGAACGATTTGAAATTTTTTGATTTCGTCGAAAAATTTGTCCATCTTTCTGAATTTTTTTCTCGAAAATGCGTAGGATTTCGGGGATATGTTCCTTCACCAAAAATGATTGTAATTGACCCCCACAGTTAATAGTATTTTTTTCAGAACGATTTGAAATTTTTTGATTTCGTCGAAAAATTTGTCCAACTTTCTGAATTTTTTTCTCGAAAATGCGTAGGATTTCGGGGATATGTTCCTTCACCAAAAATGTTTGTAATTGACCCCTACAATTAATAGTATTTTTTTCAGAACGATTTGAAATTTTTTGATTTTGTCAAAAAATTTGTTCATCTTTCTGAATTTTTTTCTCGAAAATGGTTAGGATTTTGAGGGTATGTCTATTCACCAAAAATGATTGTAATTGACCCCCACAGTTAATAGTATTTTTTTCAGAACGATTTGAAAATTTTTGATTTCGTCGAAAAATTTGTCCATCTTTCTGAATTTTTTTCTCGAAAATGTGAAGGATTTCGGGGGTATGTCTATTCACCAGAATTGATTGTAATTTACCCCCCTAGCTAACAATAATTTTTTTAAAACGATTTGAAATTTTTTTTTTTCACCGAAAAATTGAGACACCTACGCCATGTTGATTTTTCTTAAAAATTAGTTTTTCTTATCTGATAATTTTATTTGACGTCCTACAGAAAAGTTGTTTAATACTTTTTTGTAGATACCTATGGGCTCTATTTCAGAAAAAAGTTTCATTCAAATATATTCACAATTGCAAGAGTTATGGTCGTTTGAAAATTGGACAATTTTTATGGGGTTTTTCTAATTTTGCGGTATCAAGCATCAACTTTTTGAATATTTTTACAATTTCTATATATTCTCCACTAAAATACGCGTCGTTTGGCTTTTTGAACATTAAAATCCTTCAATCCGTTCAGAAGTTATGGCATTTTAAAGATTCGTATGTTCAGGGTACCATTTCTGGCCCATATTTTCGGTAAGGAATTTTTTTCTCGAAAATGGTTCGGATTTCGTAGGTATGTCTAATGACCAAAAATGACTGAAATTGACCCCTGCAGCCAAAGGTATTTTTTTCAGAACGATTTGAAATTTTTTTTTTCTACGAAAAATTGAGGCACCTACGCCATATTGATTTCTTTTAAAAATTAGTTTTTGAGTTTTAGTAATTTTGTTTGACGCCCTACAGAAAAGTTGTTTAATACTTTTTTGTAGATACCCATGAGCTCTACTTTAGAAAAAAGTTTCATTCAAATATATTCACAATTGCAGGAGTTATGGTCGTTTGAATATTAGATCATTTTTATGGGGGTTTTTCCATTTTTTGGGGTCAAGCATCAACTTTTTTACAATTTCTATATATTCTCCACTAAAATATGCGTCGTTTGCCTTTTTAAACATTAAAATTAAGTTGATGCTTGAAACCGCAAAATTAGAAAACCCCCATAAAAATGGTCCAATTTTCAAACGACCATAACTCCTACACTAGTGACTATATTTCAATGAAACTTTTTTCTGAAATAGAGCCCATAGGTACCTACAAAAAAGTATTAAACAACTTTTCTATAGGACGTCAAATAAAATTATCAAAAAAGAAAAACTAATTTTTAAGGAAAATCAACATGACGTAGATGTCTAAATTTTCTGTCAAAAAAAAAAATTTCAAATCATTCTGAATAAATTACTTTCGGTTGCAGGGGTCAATTACAATAATTCTTGTTGAATAAACATACCTCGAAATCCTACGCACTTTCGAGAAAAAAATTCAATACAGCCGAAACTCTAATAGAAGATTCTACAGAGCAAAATAAGACGAAAATAAAGAATACCAATTTGTTAATTGAGGCTTCGTTAAAAAGTTATTAACGTTTAAAGTTCCGCCTGTGAGACTGTCGCTCTCGCGAGCGCCAGTATGGCGCGCACGCAGCTCTGCGCATGTCGCCGTTCCACAAGCCTAACTTCAAACGTTAATAACTTTTCAACGAAGCCTCCATCGACAAATTAGTATTCTTCATTTTCGTCTTATTTTGGTCCCTAGAATCTCCCATTAAAATTTCTCCCTAGGTTGACTGAACACTCAATCGACCATTGAATTCTTCCAACAGCTAGTTAGTTAATTTGAATACGTTTTGTCAACAGTACGTGACAAGATTGGCCCCTTTGCTCAACCGGATGTGATCCAATACGCGCCAGGCCTGCCAAAAACACGCTCAGGCAAGATCATGCGACGCATACTGAGGAAGATCGCCGCAGGGGACAAGAACGTCGGCGACATTTCGACATTAGCCGACGAAAACATCGTCGACGTCCTGTTCCAACTGAGGCCACAGGTTTAGAGGAGCCTCACCGTCAGCTTAGCCATCCTGAAATGTGAAACGCAGTAGTTTAGAAAATGAGACGAGAAGGTAACGCGTTTCCAGCAACCAAGTGAATAAGAAATCTCAAATAATAGTACGTTACTCTAAAAAAATGAAAAAACCAAAAAAATTGCGAGTTTATTGTTGAAAGCGATGAGGAAGAGTAACTTGTTGGAGCTGAGAGCGATTCAAGGAGAATTTGGGCTCTGATGTTGTGTCTCAAGAACGAAACTTCCTCTTTCCATAGTAGAATCGTCTCTCTTCTGTTTAAAGCTAGTATTTATAGTACTATTTATCGATTACTTTGTAGGCAAATATCTAATGCGATGATAGATGCTGGTCCTTTCGCAGATTGCTGTTAAAACTGGTCGTTGAAGATCTTTATGTCAGTTTTTGAAATTGGGAGTATAGATCTATAGTCGAACTTGGTTATAACTGACGAATAAACACCATATAAACCATAATTCACCATATGAATTTTGGGAGGTTAGAGAAACATCAAAGTGGAGTCGTTGAAAACTATGAATTTTGAATTTTGGGGTTCGCAAGCCTAACTGAAGTTCATTATTTATCTGTATAATTTCTAATAGCAGACATTGTTATACTAAATGCAGTTTATTTGTCGATAATTGTTGAATCATTTACTGTTAGGCATTAATTAAGTGTAAATTTGTTTGAGGTTAGAAATTATACTTTGAATAACTTAGAATTTCAATTTGAGTTTGTTCAATTTGTAATTTATACAGTCAAATGATATGTAAATACACTATTTTCTCTCTTAATATTTATTTCAACTTTAACACTAGGTTTGTGCATATTTTTATTGTAATTTGCTGGGTTAGCAATTTTTCTTTTAGTTATATTCAATTAAATCCAACATAAATTGTTAATAAATAGTATTTATGAGTTCTCTGACGTTAGGTTTGCAATCTTAATTTACGTATTCCATGAACTTAGTGTTAATGTAATTGTTTAAGTTTCCAAGAATTATAAAAATGGAAGATACATTTAACTCGTAGCAAATAAATTGGAGTTTTTGTTGTAACCGAGTTCGACTGTATACAGGGTGTATCGTAACATTTAGTGGCGGATTAGGAACACAAAACAATGTAAATATATATGTTACATTTAAGTTTCTTTAAACATTTTTGCGTTGTAGCTTTATGGAAGATTGTTGAGACCTTGAAATCTTGCAGATCCGCCATGAAAATATATTTTAGTAATTTGTTTAACCCCTTAACAGTTTAAAATATTGGATTTCTTTCTAAAAATGTGGTTTTTGTTACAATATTGTATCCAACATGTAATTTGAAAGAAAACGAATATTATCATCCCTTAAACCATCAAGGGGTTAATCGATTATGTGGATTTCAATGAGCTGGTGACCATTGTATGCAAACAATTTAGTCCAATTTGTAAGTAAGAACTTATTTGTTATAAATAAGTTGAATTTGTAATTAAAGAGAAGGTTCACAGTAGAAAAATGGCTGCACTTGAGGAACAAGGTCCAACAAATGTTAATGCAAACTTTGTTTATTGTTTTTATATTCTCAATCCGTCTTTGGTAGGATACATTCTGTATACAGGGTGTTCGACTAACCATGGGAAAAATTTTAATGAACTCTAGAGGCCAAAATAAGACAAAAATTAAGAATACTAATTTGTTGAGGCTTCGTTACTACTGAATTTTTTTCTCGAAAATGCGTAGGATTTCAGGGGTATGTGTAATGACCAAAAATGATTATAATTGACCCCTTCAACTGAAAATAATTTTTCCAAAACGATTTCAAATTTCCAAAATGAAGAAATTTGAATTTTTAAAAAACCTTCGAATGGTAGATTCTAGAGGCCAAAATAAGACGAAAATCAAGAATACCAATTTGTTGATGGAGGCTTCGTTAAAAAGTTATTAACGTTTAAAGTTGAGTCTGTGAGACGCTGGCGCAGGTTGCCTATCTACAGGCGCAATTGTTAATAACTTTTTAACGAAGCTTCAATCTAAAAATTGCTATTCTTCATTTTCGTCTTATTTTGTCCTCTAGAATCTCCCATTTAAAGGTTTTTCAAAAATTCAAATTTTTTTCCCTCCATTGAAAAATTTCACACCTTCTCGAATTTTTTTCTCGAAAATGCGTAGGATTTCGAGAATATGTCTAATCACCAAAAATGATGATAAATGACCCCCATAACCGAAAATAATTTTTCCAGAACGAAATTTTTGAATTCAATTGTAAATAACTTTTCAACGAGGCCTCAAAAAATTGGTATTATTCATTTTCGTCTCATTTTGGCCTGCAGAATCGCCCAGAACACCCTATATAAGATCGTCTTCGTAACAGCAATATTTTACGAACATAATTGTACAGGCGACCATTACAATCGAAAGGCGTGCAACAGTTGCTCGACTTTGTTTAGAAAGCAAAAGAATTTTATAATGCTTGGAAATATTCATCGATCAACGTGAAAGTATCTTGAGAACTTTTGAAGAGTTTACAAAAACCGTTTGAATAAATTATATATCGAACGAGCATGCAATAAAGTTACGCCATCTCGCGAGAATATAGTAAAGTTAAGGAAGTACCGCTAAACTTACGTTTTTAGCGTCGTCGATCGTTTCTAGGTCTGCACTTTTTATTCTCGTTCGCCTTGTTTACTTAAGTATCTAATTCTGGCGTTCGTACGAATTCTAATCAGTTCTAATCAGCTCTGTTTATCGACGATACAAGGTACGAACGAGTTTATGAAAGTATTAGAGCCTGCCTCGAGTTCTGAGAGACGCCATTTTCGACTAAAATGGCCGATTCGTGGAAAGAATTCTTCCAAAATCTGTTCCAAACCATCACAATTTGGATCAAACTCGTTTGTTTACATTGTAGAATTTTATGAACATTTTAAACATTACTTTACGCCATCTTTGATCAGAGATTAAGCTTTTTTAAACCCATTTTATTAAAATGAAGCTTTTCAGGGGCCCACTAAATATTTTTTTTTAAGAAAAGCGTCCATGACAACATTTTTAAGACTTTTTAAGTATTTTATGCCATTTTTTAACCATTAAAATTATTATAATTACATTTTTTTTACAAAATTGTTAAATATCTGAGGATTTTGAGATTCATAAAATAATTGATTTTCTAACCTACAAATCATTTCACGAGTTTGTCAAAAAGTATGATTAAATCAAAATTCTTAAATACTTTATGTTATTTTTAAACCATTTTTGCTAAATTCAATATGAATATCGAATATTTTTGTTCAAAATTATTATAATAACATTTTTCTTACAAAATTATTAAATATCTGAGGATTTTGATTTTCAAAAAAAAATTGATTTTCTAACCTGCAAATCATTTCACTAATTTCTCAAAAACTACAATTAATCAACCACATATTGTTTACAAAATTAGAAAATGATTTGATTGGAAAAATATTCTCAAAAATAATTGTTTCATTTATTTAAATAAATGGAAATTCAAAAAGTGACAAAATGATCGTGAATAAAATGTCACAAAATATAAATTTGCAAATATTTTTACAATTAAATGAACCGAAATGGTGTTTGGAACGATTCTTTCTTCGACCCGGTTAACTGAAAGTCGATAAATCAATTTCCTTTAGGTGTACGAATTTAGGAATAAGTTTGTAGGAAAATGGCGGGAAACGCGTAGCAACGGGTTATTTAATTTTAGCAAATTATTTTTTTTACAGTGACCGTTCCAAGGGACGCGACAGACCTAAGTATACGCACGATTATTAACGCACTTTGTACGAAAGTCAGCGTTTCCTGTGAGTTTTAGAAGGCTGGTTTTCAACGAACTGTTATACAGGGTGTTCAGACAACCCTGGGAAAAATTTTAATGGGAGATTCTAGCAGTTTTCAAACCTTTCACGGCGTTACTTTGGCGCCAAAAATATATAAACGAACAATTGTTTTACTTAAATTAGACATTTTTGTTACCAGTCCTGGGAGAAATTTTAATGGGGGATTCTAAAGGCCAAAATAAGACGAAAATGAAGAATACTAATTTGTTGATGGAGGCTTCGTTAAAAAGTTATGTGGGGTGTGAATGTATGAGTGCGTGTGTGTGTGAATGCGTGAGGTGAGTGACCAGGGTCAGCTGTGCGAGCCTCGGAAACAAATCGATTGATTCCGGGGTCGCGAAGACGAATGCAGAATGCGTGCGGTTTTTGTTCTAAGGCGAATGTGTGAGTATGTATGTGTAATTAAGGAAATGAAAAGCGACGAGAGGGGAGAGAAAAGAGAGCGATTGAAGCGATTGGAGTGTGAAAAGCGAGCTGGTGTATTTTAAATCTCTTGGTGTAATAAAGTTCCATATCCTACAAATTTGGGGGCTCAGCCGGGATTTATTGTGAGAAATAGTGTTTGTGACGGAGGTGAGATAATCTTGTGCTTGGTGATAAGCGATAATAGTGATTTTGTGTCGGATATGGAGAAGCTCCAAGAACTGTCCGTGGCGCGACTCAAAGAAGAACTGAGGAAGTTGGGATTGTCTTCATCTGGCGTGAAGGCCGAGTTGGTGCAGAGGTTGTTGGCGGCGGATCCGAGCGGATCGGTGGCATCAGGGGATGCAACCGAACCAGGAATATCTAGGATGGACGAAAACGCCGGCTCTTCCCGTGAGCCGATAGAGATGGATGGCGACGAACGGGAGATGCAGCTCTTGCGACGGGAGAACGAGCTCATGAAGCGTGAGCTGGAGCTGCAGCGTCGCGAAATGGAAATGTTGCGAGGGATGCAGTCTCCGGGTGTAACGGCATCGGTTGGGGCAGGACATAGGAGTCCTCGGGGAAATATGAGCATCACGGCGATTGCCGATCTCCTTAATTATTTTGATGGCGACGGGAACCAGTTCGAGAGATGGGAGAAACAATTGACGATGCTCAAAACGTCGTACGATTTGGCCGAAGCCGAGTGCCGAATTTTAATAGGTTCGCGATTGCGTGGGAAAGCCCTTGATTGGTTTCACTCGAAGCCAGAATTCGTGTGGGTTCCAATCGGGCAGCTTTTGGAGGAGATGCGGTCGATGTATCATCATAGGCCAAGCAAAACGGCAAGAAGGAAACAATTCGAACAACGTGTCTGGAAGAAAGGGGAATCCTTCGGGGAGTACTTCCATGACAAGATGATATTGGCGAACCGCGTCCCCATAGAGGAGGACGAACTAGTCGAGCAATTGATTGAAGGTATTCCGGATGTAACTTTACAGAATCAGGCCCGAATCCAACGGTTTGGGGATAAGTCATTATTACTCGCGGCATTCGAGAAAGTACGCTTAGATGCGGCTGGGAGATCGCATGTGTGGAAAAGCCCTGTGCCGAGGAGAGAAGATCTGGTGAAACAGGAGGTGCGTGTGCAGGCTGGCGAGTCGATAAGAAGGTGTCGTAGCTGTGGAGGGAAGGACCATGCGTTGGTGGACTGTCCGACGAAGGATAAGGGTAGGAAGTGTTTCCAGTGTCGCGAGTTCGGGCACATATCAGCGTATTGTCCGACCAAGAAACCAGCGGTTAGAGACAGTTGCGGTGTTAGCGAAGCCAACGGGAGGGGCAAGTATTGTAAAGACGCGCGAATTAGCGGGCATAATGTTAAAGCCCTGATCGATACCGGTAGCGACATAAGCTTGATGCGGGCGAGCAAATATGTTGAGATCGGTATGCCGAAATTGACTCGGAAAGAAATTATTTTCCGCGGTGTAGGTTTGGGTGATCATAAGACTTTCGGCGAATTCGAGACGAACATCGCAATCGATAGCGACGTATTCGGGATAACGGTTAACGTCATTCCGGATAGTCTGACAACGCACGATCTAATTGTCGGAACCGACTTTTTGAACGACACGGAAGTGATGATTAAAGATGGGAAAATTTCGATCAAAAAACCTGTACCCCGGTGTAACTACGCGGAACGCGAGATCTTGAATATAGACTGTATTTACGAATCGAACAGCGTGGATTTATCGGACATTCAAAACAAACAATATCGAGCTGCGGTAGGACATTTAATAACGGCGTACAGTCCGTCGAAAACTCGTGAAGTGAACGTCGAAATGAACATCGTGTTAAAGGACGACGAACCGGTGTATCAACGTGCGAGGCGTTTGTCACCAAAGGGGAAAGAGGAGGTGCAAAAACAGGTGGAAGAATGGCTGCGCGACGGTATTATACAACCGTCTTTGTCGGACTACGCGAGTCCAGTTGTACTAGTAAACAAGAAAGACGGTGCGAAAAGACTATGTGTAGATTATAGGTTACTGAATGCGAAGATAGTTAAGGACCGCTACCCCCTTCCCCTTATTGAGGACCAACTGGATCGCCTGCAGGGTGCACGGGTTTTCAGTACTCTTGACTTAAAAAATGGCTTCTTCCATGTTTCCCTTAACAAAAGCAGTCGGAAATATACGGCTTTCGTGATTCCCGATGGTCAGTTTGAATTTTTGAAAGTTCCGTTTGGGTTGTGTAACGCACCCGCAGTTTTCCAAAGATTTATTAATGCCGTGTTTAAGGAGTTGATAGCGAAAGGGGTAGTGTTGTCCTATATGGATGACCTTATCATACCTTCGGCCGGGTACGAGAGTGCGCTAGAAAATCTTGTTTTGGTATTGAAGACAGCAGCTCAGTATGGGCTCGTAATTAATTGGAAAAAATGCGCCTTTCTACAGGAACGGGTCGAATTTTTAGGACACATTGTCGAAAATGGAAGCGTCCGACCGTCGGAAAGGAAAACCTTAGCAGTAATTAATTTTGCGAGGCCGCGAAATATTAAAAATCTCCTAAGTTTTTTAGGCCTAACGGGATACTTCCGGAAATTTATCCGTAACTATTCGATTATAGCGCGACCGTTGACGGACTTGACGAAGGCGAATCGCGAATTTGTATTTGGGGATAGGGAAGAGTGTGCGTTCAGACATTTGAAAATGTTATTGTGTGAAAAGCCGGTACTGCGATTATATCGGGTGGGAGCAGACACCGAATTGCATACCGATGCATCGAGTGCCGGTTACGGAGCGATTCTTTTGCAACGCGATGCGAGCGACGGCGCTCTGCATCCCATATATTATGCGAGTGGAAAGACGAGTGAGGCGGAAGCGAAATATTCGAGCTATGAACTGGAAGCGTTGGCCATAGTGAAAGCAGTTAAAAAATTCCGGGTTTACTTGTTGGGTGTGCCATTTAAAATTGTGACGGGCTGTAGGGCGTTCGCGTTGACCCTCAAGAAGAAGGACTTGTGCGTAAGAGTGGCAAGATGGGCACTTCTCCTGGAAGAATTTCAGTATGTGATAGAACACAGATCGGGAAAAGGTATGCCGCATGTTGACGCGCTCAGTCGGCAACCGTTGCCTAATTGTCTAGTGGTGGATCGCGAGGAAGAAGGTCTGATGGCTCGGCTTAAGCGAGCACAGCGTGAGGATACCACTTTGCGGAGAATATTGGAGGCATTCAAGGAAGGGCACCTAGATGGTTACGTCGTGAGAAACGGGGTCTTGTTTAAAGAGATGAATGACGAAATCCGTTTGGTGGTGCCTGCGAGTATGCAGTCGCAGATAGTCAGGCAAGACCACGAGAGGGGACACTTTTCGGTCGGGAAGACATTACTTCTCGTGCAAAGGGAATATTGGTTTCCCAACATGAGGTCAAAGATAGAGAAAGTGGTAAGAAATTGCGTGCCGTGTATCCTGGCAAATAAAAAACAAGGCAAGCAGGAGGGTCTTCTACATTCGATCGATAAAGGAGACGCACCTCTACTGACGTACCACATGGACCACTTGGGTCCGGTGCCGTCGACACGGAAAAATTACAAGTATGTATTCGTCGTAACGGATGCATTCAGCAAGTTTGTTTGGTTGTACGCAACGAGGTCAACGGATACGGCCGAGGTCGTTAAGCGGTTGGAAAACCAAGCGGCAGTATTCGGGAACCCAAGGAGAATAATATCGGATAGAGGGACCGCCTTTACATCTCAAGATTTTAAACAGTATTGCGAGCGAGAAGGTATTCAACATGTAAAAATAGCGACTGGTGTACCACGAGGGAATGGGCAAGTGGAACGCGTCAATCGGACCCTTATTCCGCTGATAACGAAGTTGTCTGCCGCGAAGCCAGAGGAATGGTTTAAACATTTGGATACGGCGCAGAAATATATAAATTCGGTGCCGCACCGAAGTACTGGAATGACACCATTTAAAATACTATTTGGCACGGATATGAAATTACGGGAAGATCCAGCGATACGCGAAATGCTAGAGGAAGAGGTAACCACCATGTTTCAAGAAAATCGCGACGAGTTACGGGAAAAGGCGAGACAGAAAATATCTCAGATTCAGCAGGAAAACAGAAGAGGCTTCAATAGGAAAAGGAAGAAAGCGCAATGTTACAGGCAAGGAGATTTAGTGGCCATACAGCGGACACAGTCCCACCCTGGGGCAAAGTTTACATCAAAGTTTCTCGGACCGTACGAGATCACCCGAGAGCTGAGGAATGATCGTTATCTGGTGAGAAAGGTTGGCGATCATGAAGGTCCACTGCAGACTTCGGCGTCAGCCGACCACATGAAGCTGTGGATCATCAATGACAGCGGAAATGAGGACGACGGGGAATTTGAAGATTTGAATGAATCGATCGGCGACACCTGAGGGCAGATGTCAAATTCAGGACGGCCGAGTGTGGGGTGTGAATGTATGAGTGCGTGTGTGTGTGAATGCGTGAGGTGAGTGACCAGGGTCAGCTGTGCGAGCCTCGGAAACAAATCGATTGATTCCGGGGTCGCGAAGACGAATGCAGAATGCGTGCGGTTTTTGTTCTAAGGCGAATGTGTGAGTATGTATGTGTAATTAAGGAAATGAAAAGCGACGAGAGGGGAGAGAAAAGAGAGCGATTGAAGCGATTGGAGTGTGAAAAGCGAGCTGGTGTATTTTAAATCTCTTGGTGTAATAAAGTTCCATATCCTACAGTTATTAACGTTTAAAGTTAAGCTTGTGAGACGCTGGCGCACGTTGTTTATTCACGTTTAAAGTTGCGCCATAACTGAATTTTTTTCTCGAAAATGGGCAGGATTTCGGGGGTATATGTAATGACCATAAATTATTATAATTGACCCCCGCAGCCGACCATAATTTTTTCAAAACGATTTGAATTTTTTTTTTTTTTCGTCGAATAATTTAGGCACCTTCTCGAATTTTTTTCTGGGAAATGAGTAGGATTTCGGGGGTATATGTAATGACCAAAAATTATTGTAATTGAACCTCGCAGCCGACCATAATTTTTTCAAAACGATTTGAAATTTTTTTTTTTTCCACCGAATAATTTAGGCACCTTCTCGAATTTTTTTCTGGGAAATGAGTAGGATTTTGGGGGTATGTCTCTTCACCAAAAATAATTGTAATTGACCCTCGCAGCCGACCATAATTTTTTCAAAACGATTTGAAATTTTTTTTTTTCCACCGAATAATTTAGGCACCTTCTCGAATTTTTTTCTAGGAAATGAGTAGGATTTTGGGGGTATGTCTATTGACCATAAATTATTATAATTGACCCCCGCAACCGACCATAATTTTTTCAAAACGATTTGAAATTTTTTTTTTTCATCGAAAAATTGAGGCACCTATCTCCTATCGATTTTCTTTAACAATTCGTTTTTGATTTTTAGTAATTTTGTTTGACGCCCTATAGAAAAATTGTCTAATACTTTTTTGTAGATACCCATGAGCTCTACTTTAGAAAAAAGTTTCATTCAAATATATTCACTATTATAGGAGTTATGGTTGTTTGAAAATTGGACAATTTTTATGGGGTTTTTCTAATTTTGCAATGTCAAGCATCAACTTTTTGAATATTTTTACAATTTCTATATATTCTCTACTAAAATACGCGTCGTTTGGCTTTTTGAACATTAAAATCGACCAATCCATTCAGAAGTTATGGTATTTTAAAGATTCGCATGAAATTTTCGAGTGACATTTCTGGGCAGAAATTATATTTTCGATAAAGAATTTTTTTTCTCGAAAATGATTAGGATTTCGAGGATATGCCTAATCACCAAAAATGCTTATAATCGACCCTTGCATCTAAATATAATTTTTTCAAAACAATTTAAAATTTTTTAATTTCTCCAAAAAATTTCAATATCTACTAGAATTTTTTTCTCAAAAATGCGTAGGAATTCGAGGATATGCCTAATCACCAAAAATGCTTATAATAGACCCTTGCAACCAAATATAATTTTTTCAAAACAATTTAAAATTTTTTAATTTCTCCAAAAAATTTCAATATCTACTCGAATTTTTTTCTCGAAAACGATTAGGATTTCGAGGATATGCCTAATCACCAAAAATGCTTATAATCGACCCTTGCAACCAAATATAATTTTTTCAAAACAATTTAAAATTTTTTAATTTCTCCAAAAAATTTCAATATCTACTCGAATTTTTTTCTCAAAAATGCGTAGGAATTCGAGGATATGCCTAATCACCAAAAATGATTGCAATTGACCCTTTCATCTAAATATAATTTTTTCAAAACAATTTGAAATTTTTTAATTTCTCCAAAAAATTTCAATATCTACTCGAATTTTTTTTTCGAAAATGATTAAGATTTCGAGGATATGCCTAATCACCAAAAATGCTTATAATCGACCCTTGCAACTAAATATAATTTTTTCAGAATAATTTAAAATTTTTTAATTTCTCCAAAAAATTTCATTATTTACTAGAATTTTTTTCTCAAAAACGATTAGGAATTCGAGGATATGCCTAATCCCCAAAAATGATTGCAATTGACCCTTTCATCTAAATATAATTTTTTCAAAACAATTTGAAATTTTTTAATTTCTCTAAAAAATTTCAATACTTTCTCGAATTTTTTTCTCGAAAACGATTAGAATTTCGAGGATATGCCTAATCACCAAAAATGCTTCTAATTAACCCCCTTAACCAAAAATAATTTTTCCAGAACGATAACAAATTTCTCAATTCAATTGTTAATAACTTTCCAACGAAGCCTCCATCGACAAATTGCTATTCTCAATTCCCCTCTTATTTTGGCCAAAATTTTTCCCAGGGTTATTCGAACACCCTGTATTATACACAAACGAGCTAAACGCAACGTTGCCTCATGCTTCCGTTAGGAGCATGCCACATACATATCATTCCTCGCGGAACAAATCAACTATAGGTGTGATAATGATATTAAAATAGTATATATATATATATATATATATATATGTATATTATATGAATTAATGCTAAAGCATTTTATATAAATATATATATAAATATATATAAACATATATAAATATATACAAATATATATGATATATATAAATATAAATATATATAAATGTGTAAATATATCTATGTTAAAAGACACAATTGTTAATGGTCTGTTAAGTGAAATCGTGGTACGCATTATTCATTCTTGCGAAGCTGTTGCTTTTTTCTACCCTTATTTGGACATTGACATTTCTTTTTTTTTATTAAAAAAATTATATGTGAAGCTTCAGAATGAAAAATAAAAAATTTTATGCTTTATCGAATTTACTTATCCGACTACCTTTTCATTTTCTTTCGATCCTTGTTATTTAAAAACTTTTAAACCTTCATTTTTATTTAACAGGTTTATTGTTCCCAATTTTCCCTGTATAAGAATGTATTTAACAGTTTAATGGAGTATTTGTTACTTTGTTGTATTCCTAATTATTCAAAAATTTTGTTTTTAACAAACATTTACGACGGGGCATTTTTATTAAAATTGTTCAATATGTTTACACTAAAAATTTGATGTGTTTTTGGGATTAATATTGTTTATTAACATTTTCAAAATTTATACGTGGATAATGGAATTTTGGAATGGAAAAAATCCAATAATAATTCCAAGAAATTCCATAATTTCTGAAAATTTTAATAACATAGAATTCCTCCAACATTACACTAAAAATCTACACTAAAAATGTGTGTTTTTGTGATTAATATAGTTTATTAAAATTTTCAGAAGTTACACATTGATAATGGAATTTTTTTCTTGTGTTATCGGAGGAAATATTAGAAAAAACACACGTTTGTCGTAAAACGAGAATACTCGTTCCCCGTCGGTAATGTGGTGAGGTTGTTAGTGACTGTCGGTAATGTGGTGAGGTTGTTAGTGCCTGTCGGTAATGTGGTGAAGCTGTTAGTGACTGTCGGTAATCGTTTGCAGATTTTACCGACCGAATAGAGTTACCATAGACGAGCTATACGACTATTCTTTCGATTTAATGAATTTTTCTGGGGCACTAGGGCCCCATTATCATTATCGAGTCACTTGCAACATTACCAACAGGTTACTCAATAAACAAAAAAGGAAATGAGATAGAAAATGAAATTACAAAAACGATCCAGGCCACATATTTTCAATTAGAAATTTTTTTCTCGAAAATGAGTAGAATTTTTGGGATATGTATAATGACCAAAAATGATTGTAATTGACTCCTGTAACTGAAAATAATTTTTTTAGAACGATTTGAAATTTTTTAATTTCACCGAAAAATTTATCCACTTTCTTGAATTTTTTTCTAGAAAATGGGAAAGATTTCGGGATTATGTATAATAACCGAAAATAATTGTAATTGACCCCCCTAGCTAACAATAATTTTTTTAAAACGATTTGAAAATTTTTTTTTCCACCCTGTCAATTTTCTTAAAAATTCGTTTTTGATTTTTAATTAATTCGGTTGGCGCTGTATGGAAAAGTTGTTTAGTACTTTTTTGTAGGTATTTATGAGTTCTATTTCAGAAAAAAATTTCAATGAGATACGTTCACTATTGTAGGAGTTATGGCCGTTTGAAAATTGGACCATTTTTATGGGGTTTTTCTGATTTTATGGGGGTCAAAGGGCAACTTTTACAATATTTTTACAATTTCTATATATTCTACACTAAAATACGCGTTGATTGCTCGATTCTTGGGTCCTTTCTCTTAATAATTTTAAAGCTTCAAACTATTATTCAAGCCAAACAACAAAATATCGAATTTTTCAAAATTTTAGAGTTACCTAACCTCTTAATCTACCAATTTAAGGGACAATAATATTTTTCTTTCAAATTATACGTTGAATATAACATTGCAAGTAACAAAAACCTTATTTTGAGAAGCAAATCCAACAAAGAAAGCAGATCATTCTCATTTAACCTAGAAAATATGCTACCAATGCGCCCAGTGGCGCCATCGCGCGGCGCCAGTTGCAAGTAGAAGCGCTCGCCGCCCGGTGTCGCCACTGGCGCTGCGTCGAGAGGCTAGGTTGCGCTCGAGCCGCCTTTTTAAGCCAGCTGACGCGATGTTACGTCAGCCAGTCGGCAGTACACCGTGGCCGTTGCCATTGGACGCACGCAGGCTGGCCAGATCGAGCGTGGCGAGTCATCGATCAGCTCCTCGGACGCACGGCGTTATTGCCAGTGTCGGTTTAACCTCCATAACTTTGGATTTTATCCTTTTTTCGTCGAATCATGTCCTCCGACAACCAAGAATATTACTCCGTGGTGCTCAATCTGGTGAAAGAAGCTGGCTCGGTTAGTCTCAGTCTGATAAAATTTTATTTTAACATTTTGCAAATACGAATTTCTTTCGTGGACTATTTAGCCTTGAATACTGAATTTTGGAGGCGGTTTTGGAGTAAACTCGATGTGATTGGCACGTTGACTGCTGTGGTGGTCACCGGTGACCGGCACGATTGTTTACAGTGGATTGTTGAGCTCTAAATGAGAATACTATAGTTGCAAATGATGTTAAATAAGGGGTGTATTGTTCAATTATCTATTTTTTGCACTATAATGAATGTTGATTATTTATTTATGAATTTTGCGTAGTTTTTTAACTATTGCTCGAGTGAATAGATAATTGTGTTATGTAAAACAGTATTTGTTTGGCTTCTAAGAATTTGTAGAGATCTATAATGTTAACGTGAGGAAATTAAATAATAATATTGAAACGCATGTACGATTTTCTCGATGAAATAAAATGGAATTCTCAAAATGGAAAATTTGAAGTGTTTTTTTTGATCGCAGGTGGAAATAAATAATTTGTTTTTTTGTTTTGGGGGTAGATTTTAGTGATTAAATAGGCCTGTTCGTTAAGTTATGTTTAATTTGATACTCGAGTAAATGTGATTGTTTATAATTTTTGAATTGGTAATTTAATTGTTTCTAAATTTATTGGAAATGTGGTTATTTTTTAATTTATTGGAATTGTAATTATTTCTAAATTTATTGGAAATGTAATTATTTCTAATTTTTAAATTGGAAATGTAATTATTTCTAGTTTTTAAATTGGAAATGTAATTGTTTCTAAATTTATTGGAAATGCAATTGTTTCTAAATTTATTGGAAATGTAATTATTTCTAATTTTTAAATGGGAAATGCAATTATTTCTAAATTTATTGGGAATGCAATTGTTTCTAAATTTATTGGAAATTAATTATTTCTAATTTTTAAATTGGAAATGCAATTATTTCTAAATTTATTGGAAATTAATTATTTCTAATTCTTAAATTGGAAATGCAATTATTTCTAAATTTATTGGAAATTAATTATTTCTAATTTTTAAATTGAGAATGTAATTATTTCTAAATTTAAATTGGAAATGTAATTATTTCTAATTTTTAAATTGGAAATGTAATTATTTCTAAATTTATTGGAAATTAATTATTTCTAATTTTTAAATTGAGAATGTAATTATTTCTAAATTTAAATTGGAAATGCAATTATTTCTAAATTTATTGAAATTATAATTATTTCTAATTTTTAAATTGGAAATGCAATTATTTCTAAATTTATTGGAAATTAATTATTTCTAATTTTTAAATTGAGAATGTAATTAATTCTAAATTTATTAGAAATGTAATTATTTCTAAATTTATTGGAAATTAATTATTTCTAATTTTTAAATTGAGAATGTAATTATTTCTAAATTTATTAGAAATGTAATTATTTCTAATTTTTAAATTGAGAATGTAATTATTTCTAAATTTAAATTGGAAATGTAATTATTTCTAAATTTATTGGAAATATAGTTATTTCTAAATTTATTGGAAATGTAATTATTTCTAATTTTTAAATGGGAAATGCAATTGTTTCTAAATTTATTGGAAATGTAATTATTTCTAATTTTTAAATTGGAAATGTAATTATTTCTAAATTTATTGGAAATTAATTATTTCTAATTTTTAAATTGAGAATGTAATTATTTCTAAATTTAAATTGGAAATGCAATTATTTCTAAATTTATTGAAATTATAATTATTTCTAATTTTTAAATTGGAAATGTGATTATTTCTAAATTTATTGGAAATTAATTATTTCTAATTTTTAAATTGGAAATGCAATTATTTCTAAATTTATTGGAATTGTAATTGTTTCTAATTTTTAAATGGGAAATGCAATTATTTCTAAAATTATTGGAAATGTAATTATTTCTAATTTTTAAATGGGAAATGTAATTATTTCTAAATGTATTGAAAATGTAATTATTTCTAAATTGATTGGAAATATAGTTATTTCTTTTTATGTTCCATGTTTAAAGAGATCCCCAATATTAGTTAGTATTATAGTGTGAAAAATAGAAAATAGAATATTCAATAATTCGATGATGCACTTATTTTTAGAATTCTTTCGCTGTAAACAAGTTTCAAACAGGTTTTAAGCGCTGGTTATCAATAACCAACGTGAAAAAATATGAAATTAAATGCTGAAAAAATATGAAATTAAACTTTGAAAAAATATGAAATTAAACGTTGAAAAAAATATGAAATTAAATCTTGAAAAAAATATGAAATTGAATCTTGAAAAATATGAAATTTAACGTTGAAAAAATATGAAATTAAACGTTGAAAAATATGAAATTAAACGTTGAAAAAAATATCAAATTAATTGTTGAAAAAATATGAAATTAAATCTTGAAAAAAATATGAAATTAAACGTTGAAAAAATATAAAATTAAACGTTGAAAAAAATATCAAATTTATTGTTGAAAAAATATGAAATTAAACGTTGAAAAAAATATCAAATTTATTGTTGAAAAAATATGAAATTAAACGTTGAAAAAAATATCAAATTTATTGTTGAAAAAATATGAAATTAAATCTTGAAAAAAATATGAAATTAAACGTTGAAAAAAATATCAAATATATTGTCGAAAAAATATGAAATTAAATCTTGAAAAAAATATGAAATTAAATCTTGAAAAAAATATGAAATTAAATATTGAAAAAATATGAAATTGAATGTTGAAAAAATATGAGATTAAATGTTGAAAAAATATGAAATTAAACGTTGAAAAAAATATCAAATTAAACGTTGAAAAAAATATGAAAATAAATGTTGAAAAAATATGAAAATAAATGTTGAAAAAAATATGAAATCCAACATTGAAAAAATATGTAATTAAATGTTGAAAAAATATGAAAATAAATGTTGAAAAAAATATGAAATCCAACATTGAAAAAATATGTAATTAAATGTTGAAAAAATATGAAAATAAATGTTGAAAAAAATATGAAATCCAACATTGAAAAAATATGTAATTAAATGTTGAAAAAATATGAAATGAAATGGAAATAAATTGTAACTTTTGCAGATAATTCGAGAAAAAATTACCCAGCCTAAAAATGCAATGGAAAAATCGTGTGAAGTCGATCTTGTTACCGAATGGGATCAGAAAGTTGAGAAATTATTAGTCGATGGTATATCATCAAAATTCCCGGACCACAAGTATGTTTTGCAATTTATTACATTTAATTATTGTTAAGTTTCGACAGAGTTTTATAACAATAAATTTCTTTTGAAATAGCTTGCAGATAATTTCAACACGCGTTGAATCTCCAAAAAAAGTATTTTGTAAATTTATTCGTCAAATATTAGAAATTTTTAGAACCAATATTGAAATGTTGGTCTCACAAGCGGCCATATTGAATAAGTGTGAAATAATTCATTTTGAAATATCTCAATTTCCATCGATGTTGAAATTAAAAATGAAAATTATCAATTACAAAGCATTGAGATTAGAAAACATTTCTATTTTATTATAAAATTAATTATTAATTTTTAATAATTAATAATTAATTAAATATATCTTATCTGAACGAGTCAGATATGACTTTTTAATGTAAGAATTTATCTAATCTATCGTTGTTAGAGCGATGAAATATTAAATATTAAATATTGTAACTTGTTTCTTTAACGAATGATTCTTTAACGTTGATTGGAGATTAAAGAGCGATGGATTCGATGGACTGCTTTCTGCCCATCGAAACCTTCCATGTGTTCTATCGCATTTAAGTTCGTTGCTTTGTGTTTGGAATAAGCCATATGGAGGCACCAGAGCTCCGTTGAATGGAACTTTCCATCCGTTCGAGTGTTCTAGAATTATCGAAAGAATTTATTAGTATTATAATAATAATTATATTAAAAAATTTCAAATTATTCTGGAAAAATTATTTTCAATTGCAGGGGGCAATTGCAATCATTTTTGGTCATTAGATATGTTTATGAAATCTTAACCATTTTCGAGAAAAAAATTCGAGAATATGTGAAATTTTTCGAGAAAATTAAAAAATTTCGAATCGTGCTGGAAAAATTATATTTAATTGCAGGAGTTAATTGCAATCATTTTTGGTCATTAGATATGTTTACGAAATCCTAATCATTTTCGAGAAAAAAATTCGAGAAAGTGTGAAATTTTCTGAGAAAATTAAAAAATTTCAAATCGTTCTGGAAAAATTATTATTAATTGCAGGGGTCAATTGCAATCATTTTTGGTCATTAGATATGTTTATGAAATCCTAATCATTTTCGAGAAAAAAATTCTAGAAAGTGTGAATTTTTCTGACAAAATTAAATTATTTCGAATCGTTCTGGAAAAAATATTTTTAATTGCAGGGGTTAATTACGATCATTTTTGGTCATTAGACATACTTACGAAATCCTAATCATTTTCGAGAAAAAAATTCGAGAAAGTACAGAAATTTTTCGACAAAATTAAAAAATTTCGAATCGTTCTGGAAAAATTATTATTAATTGCAGGGGTTAATTGCAATCATTTTTGGTCATTAGATATGTTTACGAAATCCTAACCATTTTCGAGAAAAAAATTCTAGAAAAATTAAAATTTTCTGACAAAATTAAAAAATTTCGAATCGTTCTGGAAAAATTATTTTTAATTGCAGGGGTTAATTGCAATCATTTTTGGTCATTAGAGATACCCTCGAAATCCTAACCATTTTCGAGAAAAAAATTCTAGAAAAATTAAAATTTTCTGACAAAATTAAAAAATTTCGAATCGTTCTGGAAAAATTATTTTTAATTGCAGGGGTTAATTGCAATCATTTTTGGTCATTAGAGATACCCTCGAATTCCTACTCATTTTCGAGAAAAAAATTCGAGAAGGTGTGAAATTTTTCTGACAAAATTAAAAAATTTTGAATCGTTCTGGAAAAATTATTTTTAATTGCAGGGGTTAATTGCAATCATTTTTGGTCATTAGAGATACCCTCGAAATCCTAACCATTTTCGAGAAAAAAATTCTAGAAAAATTAAAATTTTCTGACAAAATTAAAAAATTTCGAATCGTTCTGGAAAAATTATTATTAATTGCAGGGCTTAATTGCAATCATTTTTGGTCATTAGAGATACCCTCGAAATCCCAACCATTTTCGAGAAAAAAATTCCTTACTGAAAATATAGGGCCAGAAATGGTACCCTGAACATGCGAATCTTTAAAATGCCATAACTTCTGAACGGATTGAAGGATTTTGATGTTCAAACAGCCAAACGCCGCGTATTTTAGTGCAGAATATATATAAATTATAAAAATATTCAAAAAGTTGCTTCTTGACCCCGCAAAATTAGAAAAACCCCATAAAAATGGCCCAATTTTCAAACGACCATAACTCCTATAATAGTAAATATATTTCAATGAAACTTTTTTCTAAAGTAGAGCTCATGAATACCTACAAACTAGTATTAGATAATTTTGCTATAGGACGTCAAACAAAATTACTAAAAATCAAAAACGAATTTTTAAAGAAAATCGATATGGCGTAGGTGCTTTAACTTTTCGATGAAAAAAAAAATTTCAAATCGTTCTAAAAAAAATACTTTTGGCTGCAAGGGTCAATTTCAATCATTTTTGGTCATTAGACATACCCTCGAAATCCTAATCATTTTCGAGAAAAAAATTCCTTACCGAAAATATAGGGCCAGAAATGGTACCCTGAACATGCGAATCTTTAAAATGCCATAACTTCTGAACGGATCGAAGGATTTTGATGTTCAAACAGCCAAACGACGCGTATTTTAGTGGAGAATATTTCGAAATTGCAAAAATATTCAAAAAGTTGCTTCTTGACACTGCAAAATTAGAAAAACCCCATAAAAATGCCCCAATTTTCAAACGACCATAACTCCTACACTAGTGAATACATTTCAATGAAACTTTTTTCTAAAATAGATCCCATGTGTACCCACAAAAAAGTATTAAACAATTTTCCTGTAGGACGTCAAACAAAATTACTAAAAATCGAAAACTATGTGTTTGCAACAACCCACATGGGGGGCACCAGAGCCCCCCTTTTAAATAGAACTTTCCATCCATTCTAAAATTATCGAAAAAATCAGTGCTTCGAGCTCAACATTACCAACATTCTATCACTAAAATTTACAGTATTTTCCACTGTAAATAAAAAAAATATCGCATTTTACAAAAACATATTTTAGATTCATTGGTGAGGAAGAGAGCTCGCTGGGAAAGAAGATCGAATTAACAGAGGCGCCCACATGGATCATCGATCCGATCGATGGCACGATGAATTTCGTCCACGGTTTGCCACACACTTGCATATCGATTGCGTTGCTTATTAACAAAACCACTGAAATTGGAATTGTTTACAATCCGATTTTGGAGCAGCTGTTCACCGCCTGCAAAGGGGAGGGGGCATTTTTGAACGAGAACCCCATCAAAGTGTCTGAAACGACAGGTGATTCCCTTTATTTCAAATAAAATTCAATTCTGAAATATTTGGAGCCTAATTTCATTGTTTATTTTCACAGAATTGCGCAAGGCTCTTGTGATGATGGAAATGGGCACGAGCAGGGACCCAGAAAAAATGAAGATTGTTTTGGAGAATGCAAACAATCTTACTCCAAAAGTCCATGGGTAAAGTTCTATTTTACTTGTTTTTTAATATTCGAAATGTGTATAGTAAATAGTTATTAAACAATAGGGATCTATCACTGATAATTAATTAATTAGAGCAAGTAGTAAAATTGGCCCTTGAATGTTGCTAGGGATTGTTGAAAAATTGATAATTCATCGATTAAAGTCGATAGCCTTAAATGTTACGGCTTCAGATATTTGTTAATAACTATTTAATATATAAAAATTTACTTTCCTCTACTTTTCTCCCATTAATTCATCAATTTCTTTAATTCCAAAGTAAAAAAAAAAAATTCGAATCTAATTAAGTTACTCGACCATTTTTCTATACATTATTTCATCTAATTAATTAGTTATAAACAATTTCTGGAAGAGATACTTATTTATTCCAATATTGCGCGAAAAGTGACAAAGTGTCGCCACCTAGCGGAATCTTAGAGGAAGTGTCTAGAGTTCTGTCCCCTCGCCCCCCAAGGTTTGGTGCACACGAATAGTATCGCCATCTAAGAACAGGTTTTGAACTAAACAAGTTACAGCTATCCCCAATACTGCGGATATTTTTCTGCGGTTTTTAATTTTTCACGCCCAGGATTTCGAATCGAAAAATCTGAAAAAATTCAGGGACATAGCCAATGATAATATGTATCTACTGTAATTATATAAATCCAGTATCTCGAAGGCTTCGACACGAAATCGATATTTTTCTGCGTTTTTTTGCGTTTTTAATTTTTCGCCCCCAGAATTTTGAGTCGAAAAATCTGAAAAAATTCAGGGACATAGCCAATGACAATATGTATCTACAGTAATTATATAAATCCAGTATCTCGAAAGCTTCGATACGAAAACGGTATTTTTCTGCGTTTTTTTACGTTTTTAATTTTTCACTCCCAGGATTTCGAATTGAAAAATCTGAAAAAATTCAGGGACATAGCCAATGACAATATGTATCTACAGTAATTATATAAATCCAGTATCTCGAAAGCTTCGATACGAAATCGGTACTTTTGAGAAAAAGAACGATTTTGTGTCGAAGCTTTTGAGACACTGGATTTATATAATTACTGTAGATAGATATTGTCATTGGCTATGTCCCCGAATTTTTTCAGATTTTTCGACTCAAAATTCTGGGGGTGAAAAATTAAAAACGCAAAAAAACGCAGAAAAATACCGATTTCGTGTAGAAGCTTTCGAGATACTGGATTTATATAATTACTGTAGATACATATTGTCATTGGCTATGTCCGTGAATTTTTTCAGATTTTTCGACTCAAAATTCTGGGGGTGAAAAATTAAAAACGCAAAAAAACACAGAAAAATTCCGATTTCGTGTAGAAGCTTTCGAGATACTGGATTTATATAATTACTGTAGATAGATATTGTCATTGGCTATGTCTCTGAATTTTTCCAGATTTTTCGACTCAAAATCCTGGGGGTGAAAAATTAAAAACGCAAACAAACGCAGAAAAATACCGATTTCGTGTCGAAGCTTTCGAGATACTGGATTTATATAATTACTGTAGAAACATATTGTCATTGGCTATGTCCCTGAATTTTTCCAGATTTTTCGATTCTAAATCCTGGGGGTGAAAAATTAAAAATGCAAAAAAACGCAGAAAAATACCGATTTCGTGTCGAAGCTTTCGAGATACTGGATTTATATAATTACTGTAGATACATATTGTCATTGGCTATATCCCCGAATTTTTTCAGATTTTCCGACTCAAAATCCTGGGGGTGAAAAATTAAAAACGCAAAAAAACACAGAAAAATTCCGATTTCGAGTAGAAGCTTTCGAGATACTGGATTTATAAAATTACTGTAGATACATATTGTCATTGGCTATGTCCCTGAATTTTTTCAGATTTTTCGACTCAAAATCCTGGGGGTGAGCAATTAAAAACGCAAAAAACCACAGAAAAATTCCGATTTCGAGTAGAAGCTTTCGAGATACTGGATTTATAAAATTACTGTAGATACATATTGTCATTGGCTATGTCCCTGAATTTTTTCAGATTTTTCGACTCAAAATCCTGGGGGTGAAAAATTAAAAATGCAAAAAAACACAGAAAAATTCCGATTTCGTGTAGAAGCTTTCGAGATACTGGATTTATATAATTACTGTAGATACATATTGTCATTGGCTATGTCCCTAAATTTTTTCAGATTTTTCGACTCAAAATTCTGGGGGTGAAAAATTAAAAACGCAAAAAAATTCCGATTTCGTATCGAAGCTTTCGAGATACTGGATTTATATAATTACTGTAGATACATATTGTCATTGGCTATGTCCCTGAATTTTTTCAGATTTTTCGACTCAAAATCCTGGGGGTGAAAAATTAAAAACGCAAAAAAACGCAGAAAAATACCGATTTCGTATCGAAGCTTTCAAGATACTGGATTTATATAATTACAGTAAATGCATATTGTCATTGGCTATGTCCCTGAATTTTTTCAGATTTTTCGACTCAAAATCCTGGAGGTGAAAAATTAAAAAGGCAAAAAAACGCAGAAAAATACCGATTTCGTGTAGAAGCTTTCGAGATACTGGATTTATATAATTACTGTAGATACATATTGTCATTGGCTACGTCCCTGAATTTTTTCAGATTTTTTGACTCAAAATTCTGGGGGTGAAAAATGAAAAACGCAAAAAAACGCAGAAAAATTCCGATTTCGTGTAGAAGCTTTCGACATACTGGATTTATATAATTACAGTAAATGCATATTGTCATTGGCTATGTCCCTGAATTTTTTTAGATTTTTCGATTCGAAATCTTGGGCGTGAAAAATTAAAAACCGCAGCAAAATATCCGCAGTATTGGGGATAGCTGTAACTTGTTTAGTTCAAAACCTGTTCTTAGATGGCGATACTATTCGTGTGCACCAAACCTTGGGGGGCGAGGGGATAGAACTCTAGACACTTCCTCTAAGATTCCGCTAGGTGGCGACACTTTGTCACTTTTCGCGCAATATTGAAATAAATAAGTATCGCTTCCAGAAATTGTTTATAACTAATTAATTAGATGAAATAATGTATAGAAAAATGGTCGAGTAACTTAATTAGATTCGAATTTTTTTTTTTTACTTTGGAATTAAAGAAATTGAGGAATTAATGGAAGAAAAGTAGAGGAAAGTGAATTTTTATGTATTAAATAGTTATTAACAAATATCTGAAGCTGGAACATTTACCACTATCGACTTTAATCGATGAATTACAAAAACATTCGAGAAGTTGTTCCTCAACCCCGTAAAATGAGAAATACCCCATAAAAATGGTCCAATATTCAAACAGCCATAACTCCTATAATAGTGAATATATTTCAATGAAACTTTTTTCTGAAATAGAGCTCATAAGTACCTACGAAAGAGTATTAAACAACTTTTCTGTAGGATGTCAAACAAAATGACTAAAAATCAAAACTAATTCTTAAGAGAAATCAACATTGAAATTTGGCGCAGAATGTTTCTTTCTCATGCTCTATCGATCCAAAGTGTGTCAAATTTAGTTCAAGGGCACATTTAACCCCTTTAGTCGACTATAGCCTTCTATTTTATAATTTTTTCAGAATAAGAGCTTTGGGGTCTGCAGCTTTGAATATGTGCATGGTCGCTCTAGGTGGGGCAGACGTTTCCTTTGAGTATGGCATCCACGCTTGGGATGTTGCAGCTGGAGATCTGATCGTCAGAGAAGCTGGTGGCGTTTGCATAGATCCAGCTGGTAATTTCCTTCATTTCCAAAACAATTAACCTGCAATTTCACTCTTCGTCAGCACTTACACTTTGATCCTAGGTGGTCCGTTTGATGTGATGAACAGAAGAGTTTTGTGTGCATCGACAATGGACTTGGCCCAAGAGTTAGCCAAAATATTAGTTCAGTATTACCCCGAACACGACTGAAAATCTTAAATATAAAGAAAGGTAACGCAAACTCAATGAAAACTAATCTAACCAACGTGGAACTTGACTTTTCTTGAAGTATGCGAACCACCATAATTCTGTTGCATTTCGCAGGGACTTGAGGTTCATAAAATGAAGTAATGCGTATGAGTGTTTGAAGAATGTACTTATATTTTACATAAATGTTCGAAACAAAGGTGACAATATGTCCAAGAGGTGTATAATAGATCTAAATTTACTGCAAATTACATGCTCGTGATACAAAGATTGATGTTATAGACAGCGGGGGAGGATATTGTATGGCTGTAAATGTAATTTGCTTTTTATTGCTAGATACAAAGATACTGTAACAAAATACAACACGAAATGAACTTATTTATCCCAATGTGCATATGTGTAATTTATTCTGATCGCTATTTCCGTGTTACACATTTTTATTTAGATATCGCGTTACAGTTTTCGCGCTTAAAACTCGTTCATTGCATTAGAATTATTTTCAAAGTGATCTGAAAACTGAAGGCCACAGATATTAGTATTATGTTGTTTTTGATATTACCTATAATTCGACAGGGTGTCCGGCAACCCCTGGGAAAAATTCTAATGGGGGGTTCTGGGGGCCAAAATAAGACGAAAGTCGAGAATACCAATTTGTTGATGGAGGCTTCGTTAAAAAGTTATTGATAATTAAATTCGGAAATTTCTAATCGTTCTGGAAAAAATATTTTTAGGTAGAGGGGTTAATTATAAGCATTTTTGGTGATTAGGCATACCCCTGAAATCTTACTCACTTTCGAGAAAAAAATTCGAATAGGTATTGAAATTTTTTGACGAAATTAAAAAATTTCAAATCATATTAAAAAAATTATATTTAGGTGCAAGGGTCGATTATAAGAAGTTTTGGTGATTAGGCATACCCCTGAAATCCTACTCACTTTCGAGAAAAAAATTCGAGTAGGTATTGAAATTTTTAGACGAAATTAAACAATTTCAAATCATATTAAAAAAATTATGTTTAGGTGCAAGGGTCGATTATAAGCATTTTTGGTGATTAGGCATACCCTCGAAATCCTAACCATTTTTGAGAAAAAAATTCCTTACCAAAAATTTAATGTGAGATGGTTCCCTAAAATTTGATGCAAATCTTTAAAATGTCATAACTTCTGAACGGATTGAACGATTTTAATATTCAAAAAAGCAATCAACGCGTATTTTAGTAAAGAATATTTCGAAATTGCAAAAATATTCGAAAAGTTGTTCCCCAACCCCCTAAAATGAAAAAAACCCCATAAAAATGGTCCAATTTTCAAACGACCATAACTCCTATAATAGTGAATATATTTCAATGAAACTTTTTTCTAAACTAGAGCTCATGGGTACCTACAAAAAAGTATTAAACAACTTTTCTGTAGAACGTCAAGCAAAATTACTAAAAATCAAAAACCAATTTTTAAGGAAAATCAATATGGCGTAGATGCCTTAATTTTTCGTTAAAAAAAAAATTTCAAATCGTTCTAAAAAAAATATCTTTGGCTGCAGGGGTCAATTATAATAATTTTTGATCATTAGACATACCCCCGAAATCCTACGCATTTTCGAGAAAAAAATTCCTTACTGAAAATATAATTTCAGGCCAGAAATGTTACTCCAAAATTTAAAAATGTCATAACTTCTGAACGGATTGAACGATTTTAATATTCAAAAAAGCAATCAACGCGTATTTTAGTGAAGAATATTTAGAAATTGAAAAAATATAAGAAAAATTGATCCTAGACCCCGCAAAATGGAAAAAACCCCATAAAAATGGTCCAATTTTCAAACGGCCATAACTCCTATAATAGTGAATATATTTCAATGAAACTTTTTTCTAAAGTAGAGCTCATGAATACCTACAAAAAAGTATTAGACAATTTTTCTATAGGGCGTCAAACAAAATTACTAAAAATGAAAAACTAATTTTTAAGGAAAATCAATATGGCGTAGGTGCCTTAATTTTTCGATGAAAAGAAAAATTTCAAATCGTTCTAAAATAAATACCTTTACCTGCAGGGGTCAATTACAATAATTTTCGGTGAATAGACATACCCTCAAATTCCTACGCATTTTCGAGAAAAAAATTCCTTACTGAAAATATAATTTCAACCCAGAAATGTCACTCCAAAATTTAAAAATGTGATAACTTTTGAACGAATTGAACGATTTTAATATTCAAAAAAGCAATCAACGCGGATTTTAGTGAAGAATATTTCGAAATTGCAAAAATATTCGAAAAGTTGTTCCTCAACCCCCTAAAATGAGAAAAACCCCATAAAAATGGTCCAATTTTCAAACAGCCATAACTCCTATAATAGTGAATATATTTCAATGAAACTTTTTTCTAAAATAGAGCTCATGTGTACCTACAAAAAAGTATTAAACAACTTTTCTGTAGGACGCCAAACAAAATTACTAAAAATCAAAAACGAATTTTTAAGGAAAATCAATATGGCGTAGTAGGTGCCTTAATTTTTCGATGAAAAAAAATTTCACTAAATAAATACCTTTGGCTGCAGGGGTCAATTACAATAATTTTCGGTGAATAGACATACCCTCAAATTCCTACGCATTTTCGAGAAAAAAATTCCTTACTGAAAATATAATTTCAACCCAGAAATGTCACTCCAAAATTTAAAAATGTCATAACTTTTGAACGAATTGAACGATTTTAATATTCAAAAAAGCAATCAACGCGGATTTTAGTGAAGAATATTTCGAAATTGCAAAAATATTCGAAAAGTTGTTCCTCAACCCCCTAAAATGAGAAAAACCCCATAAAAATGGTCCAATTTTCAAACAGCCATAACTCCTATAATAGTGAATATATTTCAATGAAACTTTTTTCTAAAGTAGAACCCACAGTCACCTACAAAAAAGTATTAAACAACTTTTCTGTAGGACCCCAAACAAAATTACTAAAAATCAAAAACCAATTTTTAAGGAAAATCAATATGGCGTAGGTGCCTTAATTTTTCGATGAAAAAAAATTTCAAATCGTTCTAAAAAAAATACCTTTACCTGCAGGGGTCAATTACAATAATTTTCGGTGATTAGACATACCCTCAAATTCCTACCCACTTTCGAGAAAAAAATTCAAAACCAGCAGAACTTTAAACGTCAATAACTCCTTAACAAAGCCTCCATCAACAAATTAGTGTTCTTGATTTTCGACTTATTTTGGCCTCCAGAATCCCATAGGTGGCCAAACACTCTGTATACAAATGCAGTACTAAAGTAATTCTCAAACTTAATATAATAATTTGAAATTTTCACGCATATGTACCTTACCTGTCCACATACTTACGATCTCATTCATTTCAATTTTATGACAAACCTTCCTTCTCATAAAAATTTAATTACACACTCGGCGATCCTTTCAGCGACAGGCGTCATTTTAACATAGTTCTCAAGCTGCAGCTGCGACGAGCTCACCCAATTTCCTTTCCTTCATCACCATTGCTTTCCATCAACCGATTTCATCTCTTCCATTGCCTCCCCTCCTCACAGGGAGGGCTACAAGTGAAACATTACCAAATTGCCAATTAGAAAACTATAAACTAATCCAAGGTTCTATGTATTCATTTTATTTCTGTATCAAAATGTGACCGAAATATTTATTTTTACCCCCCTTTTAATCTAAATTTAACATTGCATTCTCAACTTTTATTCTGATCAAAAGATAGACTCAGTCAAATGCTCCGTGTAAGCTAACATCTATCCTTTGCAACTTTGTAATTTCGTATTAAAATGATTTAAAATACGCATGATTGAGATCTGCCCCCCAATGGAGAGCAGATTATCAAGGAACGTTCGCGAACGATCCAGCTTCGATTTCGACGAAACTTCGTAGACTTATAGAGCAGCCAAAAATAATCGACACGTGTTTTTTTTTAGCTCAGGTAGCCCGAGTTTGAGGGGTGAAACCGCCCCTCGAAGTTTTGGCGGGAAACGGCTATCTCGAAAACGGGAAGACGTACGAGAAAATTGTTAATGGGCGGGGTTAATGGTTTCTCGTGTACAATAACATGGCGTTGAAAAATTTAACAAAATGCAATTTGTTTATAACAAAAAAAAATTTGTTAACTTAATTTTTCGGTTTAGTGAGATTTTCGTAATGACAGAAAATGACGAGCATTTTATTCCAAATCCATTGGTGTGTGGTGTTTTTCAATTGTCTTTTACAGTTTTGCTGATTTTTGGGATTTATAGTTTGCAAGTACGTCCACCATGGTTGCAGGTGTTCTAATTTTGATTTTAATGAAGCATTGTAGGCTTGTGCTAAATTTTAGAGTAATGAGTAACAAGTAACAATGATAGTGGCAAGTTTCTTAACAGTAATGGAAAGATTAATTGTTTTTATTGGCCAACTATAACATGGCAAAAGTGATTTATAAATTGTAAATATATACAGTGTGTATTGCAATTACTCTTTGTAGTTTTGATAATAGTAGTAATTGTTGAAAGAATGTTTGAAACATAAAGATTTCTTATAATATGTGCATTTAATTATTGCAACGTCAGCACAAATATGGCGTCTTAGTTCATTTTTAATAGAATTGTAGTATTCAACAGGATTTTGGAATGTTTTTGGTTTTTTATTGTATACAGGGTGTTAGACTGACCCTGAGAAAAATTTTAATGGGGGATTCTAGAGGCCAAAATGAGAAGGAAATTGAGAATATTAATTTGTTGATGGAGGCTTCGTTAAAAAGTTGAAATTAAATTTAAAAATTTCAAATCGTTCTGGAAAAATTATTTTTGGTTAAGGGGGTCAATTACAATCATTTTTGGTGGATACATGTTCTTTTGAAATCCTTCACACTTTGGAGAAAAAAATTCCAAAAGGTGGACGAATTTTTCGACAAAATTAAAAAATTTCAAATCGTTCTGGAAAAATTATTTTTGGTTAAGGGGGCCAATTACAATCATTTTTGGTGGATACATGTTCCTTCGAAATCCTTCACATTTTCGAGAAAAAATTCCAAAAGGTGGACGAATTTTTCGACAAAATTAAAAAATTTCAAATCGTTCTGGAAAAATTATTTTTGGTTGAGGGGGTCAATTACAATCATTTTTGGTGGATACACGTACCCCTGAAATCCTACGCATTTTTGAGAAAAAAATTCGAGAAGGTATTGAAATTTTTAGATGAAATTAAAAAATTTGAAATCATATTAAAAAAATTATAATTAGTTGCAAGGGTCTATTATGAGCATTTTTGGTCAATAGACATACCCTCGAAATCTTAATCATTTTTGAGAAAAAAATTCTTTACCGAAAATATGGCCAGAAATGCAACTCGAAAATTACATGCATATCTTTAAAAAGGTATAACTTCCGAACGAATTGAAGGATTTTAATGTTTAAAAAGGCAAACGACGCGTATTTTAGTGGAGAATATATAGAAATTGTAAAAATATTGGAAAAGTTGCTCCTTGATCACGTAAAATTTGAAAAACCCCATAAGAAGTGGTCCAATTTTTAAACGACCATAACTCCTACAATAGTGAATATATTTCAATGAAACTTTTTTCTGAAGTAGAGCCCATAGGTACCTACAAAAAAGTATTACACAACTTTTCTGTAAGATGTCAAATAAAATTATTACAAATTAAAAACTAAGTTTTAAGAAACATCGATGGGGGAGGTAGGTGCCTAAATTTTTGGACGAAAAAAAAAATTTCAAATCGTTCTAAAAAAAATATTTTCAGTTGCGGGGGTCAATTACAATAATTTTTGGTGAATAGACATACCTTCAAATTCCTACCCACTTTCGAGAAAAAAAATCGAGAAAATACTGAAATTTTTAGACGAAATTAAAAAATTTCAAATCACATTAAAAAAATTATTGTCGGTTGCAGGGATCAATTATAATCATTTTTGGTCATTAGACATACCCCTGAAATCCTACGCACTTTCGAGAAAAAAATTCCTCACCGAAAATCTAATTAGGCGCCAAAATTTTTGACGAAAAAAAATTTCAAATTGTTTTGGAAAAATTAGTTTCGGTTTTGGGGGTCAATTACAATTATTTTTGGTGAATAGACATACCCTCAAATTCCTACCCACTTTCGAGAAAAAAAATCGAGAAAATACTGAAATTTTTAGACGAAATTAAAAAATTTCAAATCATACTAAAAAAATTATTTTCAGTTGCGGGGGGCAATTACAATAATTTTCGGTCATTAGACATACCCTCAAATTTTTACCCACTTTCGAGAAAAAAAATCGAGAAAGTACTGAAATTTTTCGACAAAATTCAAAAATTTCAAATCGTTCTGGAAAAATTATTGTTAGTTAGAAGGATCAATTACAATCATTTTTGGTGAATAGACGTACCCTCAAATTCCTACCCACTTTCGAGAAAAAAAATCGAGAGTGTGAAATTTTTCGACGAAAAAAAAAAATTTCAAATCCTTCTAAAAAAAATATTTTTGGCTGTAGGGGTGAATTACAATAATATTTGGTCATTAGACATATCCCCAAATTCCTACCCACTTTCGAGAAAAAAATTCTAGAAAGTACTGAAATTTTTCAACAAAATTAAAAAATTTCAAATCGTTCTAAAAAAATTATTTTCGATTAAAAATTTCAAATCTAAATTTAAAATTATATCGTATAATTTAGTGCAAGCCTGCAATGCTTCGTTAAAATCAAAGTTAGAACACCTGCAACCATAGTGGACGTACTTGCAAACTATAAATCCCAAAAATCAGCAAAACTGTAAAAGGCAATTGAAAAACACCACACACCAATGGATTTGGAATAAAATGCTCGTCATTTTCTGTCATTACGAAAATCTCACAAAACCGAAAAATTAAGTTAACAAATTTTTTTTCGTTATAAACAAATTGCATTTTGTTAAATTTTTCAACGCCATGTTATCGTACACGAGAAACCATTAACCCCGCCCATTAACAATTTTCTCGTACGTCTTCCCGTTTTCAAGATGGCCGTTTCCCGCCAAAACTTCGAGGGGCGGTTTCACCCCTCAAACTCGAGCTACTTGAGCTAAAAAAAAACACGTGTCGATTATTTTTGGCCGCTCTATAAGTCTACGAAGTTTCATCGAAATCGAAGCTGGATCGTTCGCGAATGTTCCTCGCAAGAATGATCGTTACTCGAGTTCGTTTACGGTGTAATTATGCAGGGTCTGATTGTCTATACAGGCTGTTTAATGAGAAACGGATATACTAAATATCCCATAAGGCAGTCCCCCAAGAATACCTTGCAACGGGATCGGCGTTAAAAGCCCACAAAGGTCCGCTCGCGCTTAACGATGCTTTGAATCGAAGACTTGATCTGAAACATAAGCAATCTCGTACAATATTGCCAGGCAAAAGTGCATACCATGAACCATTCAAACAGCATTGACGCTCTGTTGTGTCTCAAATGAACAATATCAAATAAAAACTAAAATTTACGAAGCCACGATGCGAGATCGTATGCCAAGGATCTGTTAAAAACGGAAAACACAAACTTCGGAAGCTAATAAATACACGATATTCACTGGTAAACGTTGCAAATGTATGCTCTTTACATCGATATCTAAATGGAAAGATGTAAGAATTCTGGTGACACGTCGACTTATTTTACAGGAGTTTCTATAACACACGTCGCCTACCTATATCTCGTAATTAGATAAGAGAGATTACAGTTTCTCTATTGTTAACAATTGCACGAGCAGCGCGTGATTAAAGACTGAAAGTACAAAATACAGGGCTCGTTTCTCATTCTGTTAAGCATGTGTCGTTTTATTTCAGTAGCCTACTTACTATACAATTTGTTTTCTTCTTTGTCAGTACAAGACTCCTCGTTTTACTAAAACTTCAGTGCCCACTGCTCATGAATCGGTACGACCATGAGTCTCGCAATTTCACTCGTCGCGAACGTGAACGCATTGTCGATAATGATTTGCGATATAATAATTTATACGAGATATCATCATTATTCGTACCCGCGTTTCTGATCGAAAGATGAAGAAAAAGAAAAATACTATGTACCACCATTATGCTAAGTATCGATGGCCAGTGCTGAAAGAGGCGGTCACTTTTCCCAGTTCATATCGTCCACGGAACAGTTTACGATTCGTAACTCAGCGTGCCCCTTCTTCTAGCGTCATCGTTGATTTATTACTTATCGCTGCTGTGCACAGAGAAAGAGAAGAAATAAACGAAATCTAAACTTGGTGATAAGATTTACACGCAAATAAGAGTTTTACGCCCTGATACACTACATTGTTCCGAGCCGTACAAACAGTCACGTTTATGCGCTGGCCAACTCCAATGTTTACTCATCGTTTTCGTACAATTACTATAAAAATATTGCACTCTATTGACCTGCAATAGCTATCATTCGTTAAACAATACAGTTCAGATTGATAGAGTACAACGTTTCCCTTCTGCATTTTCGTTAGAGCGAGTGAAACGTGAAATTTTGCACCGCCTCTTTCTGCTAAAACGGATACAGGACACAGTCAATATAAGGACACACCGCCTTATGTTAGTATGTTTTATAGAGTACAACGAATCGTTAGCGGTGTCATTTCAAACAGTTTGCAAAGTTACGTTAATGATTCTCCGGTGTGGAAGGGCCCCCCGACAGGGTTACCTAGATCTTTTCTTGTATAAAGGGATGCGCCAGGGCGTGGTTCACAGTGATTCTCTTCCCTGCGTCCAGCATCAGTGTTCGCTCCAACAGATCCTTCAGCTGTCCAACTTTTCTGTTTTGCTCCGGAGGCAAAGAGTTCCCACCCAACTCAGCTGTAAGGTCACGAGTGGCTGGCAGCGTAGACATCACAACAACCTTCTCCTAGAACCACATGTGTCCAGAGTGTTACGATAGATGTATACTTGGATTTTAAAAGAATGTTGACGGCAGCAATTGTTAAGACACTTACCAAACTGCAAGGAACAAGGATGGAGTGAGAGCAATTAAAAGACAACTTACCCGCTCTGTGACCTTATCAACTTCATGATAGAGGAAATTGCAGTTAGTGTCAAAATGTTGGTCCTTGAACGTGCCTTTCCTAATCAGTTTATTTGGCATTTTGCCTTTTAGGTCCATGAAGAATTTCAACATTTGGTTGTTTGTTTTGCCCGAGAACATTATTTTTCCCGTGTACAATTCGTATATGGTGCATCCCACGGACCACATGTCAATGCCGAAATCATAGGGTATACCAAGAACTAGAAAATGGCAATGTTAACTTCCAGTGCATGACAACCGTTAGTAAATCTCTATGACAGTGGAGATCACCCCAATGTGGGTTTGATCAGTGTATCAGAGCTGTCACACAGAGTTTCCGTTATTATATAAAAAAAAAACGATATACAGGGTGTTTGGCTAACCCTGGGAACAATTTTAATGGGGGGTTCTAGAGGCCAAAATAAGACGGAAATCGAGAATAGCAATTCGTTTTGGAAAAATTATTGTCGATTGCGGGGGGTAATTACAATCATTTTTTATGAATAGACAGACCCCTGAAATCCTACCCATTTTGTAGAAAAAAATTCGAGAAGGTGTGACATTTTTCGACGGGGGGAAAAAAATTTCAAATCGTTTTGGAAAAATTATTTTCGGTTGCGAGGGAAAATTATGATCATTTTTGGTCATTAGACATACCCTTGAAATCCTATCCACTTTCGAGAAAAAAAATCGAGAAAGTACAGAAATTTTTAGACGAAATTAAAAAATTTCAAATCATACTAAAAAAATTATTTTCGGATGCGGGGGCCTATTATAATCAATTTTAGTCATTACACATACCCCCGAAATCCTACGCACTTTTGAGAAAAAAATTCCACACTGAAAATATAATTACGCGCCAAAATTTTTCGACAAAAAATATTTCAAATCGTTTTGAAAAAATTATTGTCGGTTGCGAGGGAAAATTATGATCATTTTTGGTCATTAGACATACCCTTGAAATCCTATCCACTTTCGAGAAAAAAAATCGAGAAAAGACAGAAATTTTTAGACGAAATTAAAAAATTTCAAATCATACTAAAAAAATTATTTTCGGATGCGGGGGCCTATTATAATCAATTTTAGTCATTACACATACCCCCGAAATCCTACGCACTTTTGAGAAAAAAATTCCTCACTGAAAATATAATTTGGCGCCAAAACTGGTCGACGAAAAAATTTTTCTAATCGTTCTGGAAAAATTATCTTCAATTTCAGGGGTCAATTACGATCAATTTTGGTCATTACACATACCCCCGAAATCCTACGCACTTTCGAGAAAAAAATTCCTCACTGAAAATATAATTAGGCGCCAAAACTGGTCGACGAAAAAAATTTTCTAATCGTTTTGGAAAAATTATCTTCAATTGCAGGGGTCAATTACGATCATTTGTGGTCATTAGACATACCCCTGAAATCTTACCCACTTTCGAGAAAAAAATTCGAGAAAGTACAGAAATTTTTAGACGAAATTAAAAAATTTCAAATCATATTAAAAAAATTATTTTCGGATGCGTGGGCCTATTACAATCATTTTTGGTCATTACACATACCTCCGAAATCCTACGCACTTTTGAGAAAAAAATTCCTCACTGAAAATATAATTAGGCGCCAAAATTTTTCGACGAAAAAAAATTTCCAATCGTTTGAGAAAAATTATTTTCTATTGCAGGGGCCAATTATAATCAATTTTGGTCATTACACATACCCCCGAAATCCTACGCACTTTCGAGAAAAAAATTCCTCACTGAAAATATAATTAGGCGCCAAAATTTTCCGACGAAAAAAAATTTCCAATCATTTTGGAAAAATTATTTTCCGGTGCAGGGGCCAATTACAATCAATTTTGGTCATTACACATACCCCCGAAATCCTACCCATTTTCTAGAAAAAAATTCGAGAAGGTGTAAAATTTTAAACGTTAATAACTTTTTAACGAAGCCTCCATCAACAAATTGGTATTCTTGATTTTCGTCTTATTTTGGCCTCTAGAATCTACCACTAAAATTTCTGGGGTGGTCGAACACCCTGTATACGGTGAGTCCTCGAGTTATGCAGTTGCGTTTCTACACTCTCAAAAAAATATAATTTGACTCGTTTAACTTAACTTTTGCAACGAAGACTGCATACCAAATGTATTACAATCGTTTGATAACTTTGTAACGAATGAACTGCGTGAGTCGAAGACTTACGCTATACGTTACTACTATAATCTAGCCACTACAAAATTATCTATTCAGATCAAGCATGTATACGTTTGCAGCACGTTTTTAAAGGGCATGCTAGTGCACGGCTACCAGAAGCTGATTCAAAATAGAAGAGTGATGAGTAAGCAGAGGTTGTAATCCCTCGAGTTTAAAAATTTCACAAATAACACACTTAAAGATAAGCCAAAAGAACCGATGAACAACTCAAGAGATCGATATAGTCTAATGATCTAAAGATACGTAATACTTACTAATTTCGGGTGCTCGATAAAATCTTGACACTAAATACGGCGTGATTTCATTCTCGTGGGCATGGGACGCCGAACCGAAATCGCAGAGTTTCAATACTAGCTTGCTTTCACTGACTAGAATGTTATCCGGTTTGATGTCAGCATGCAGAATATTTGCACGTTTTAATAACTTCAGAGCAAGGAAAAGTTGCTGCGTATACGATCTTACCGCTTTAACGTGTAAACCAACGTCTTTGCCATACTTTTTTAAAACCTGAATGCATTTATCAATGGAAAGTAAGTCAGTTGCTCGGGTGGTACACCTCAAGTACAGTGCACCGCTGACTTGGAGCCCTGTGAGACTGCACGGGGGCCAAGAACAAGGTCCCATTTTGCTCCCTTGCCTCAGGCAGTCCCACATGTGGGTGTAACTGCGACGAATAGCTAGCTAGAGATCAATGTGTACGTGGGAACCCGTGTATCCTATCTACTTCTCCTGTATTCCTTCAGTGAGACTTCAAAGTCAGCGGAGGACCACAGTAGTCGCCTCAATTGAAGCCTCGTGGGGCGGCAAGAGGGTAAGAAGAGTTGCACCGCCAATTTATGTATCTTGCACCCTTGCATTAGGCGGTCCACATGCGTGTATAATCGCGAGACTTCAAGTCAGCGGAGGACTGTACTACTCAAAGATGACTTGTTGGCTAGGCAGAGGTCTTTGCGCCCCCTTATTGGAGAGGCTTGCTCTGCATAGTAGCCTCCATAACCACGAGAGACTTTTGACCTATTGCCCTTATAGTTCACGTCCTTTGTCAAGGAATTGTAGCTGTGAGCGGCGTGCCTAGCCACCAAGTCATCATTAGACAGTACCACTCTTCCATCAGCGTGTTTACAATCCCCATTTCTGTCACAATCCACTAATTCACAGGTACTCATCGAAATCAGTGTCAATCAGCGAACCACAGCAAAAGCGGGGCCATAAACACGCTGTTCTTCTCGCGGAAGGATGATACTCCACCTTCTACGATATTAATTTTATAGAAGAATGCTTACCTCTCTTAAATTCATAGCTAAAGGCTCAAAAACCATACATAAATGATTTTTGTGAAAGAAGTGCCTGAAAAGCCGCAAACAGTGAAATCTGTCTTCCGGGTCTGCATCATTCAGTTTTCTAAGAATTTCTAGTTCCTTAAGGCCTGTTCTATGCCTGAAATAACAGAAAGAGACGATTGTTACAGCCCCTGGACTTGCACTCTACATGAAACAATATATTCTGAATAATTACATTATTTCATTATTCCTTATAATTTTTACAGCAACGTCCAGATTGCCTCTAGCACTGTCTCTAGCTCTCACGACGTTACTAAACACACCTTGACCCGTGTATCCGTAAACGACGTATCGCGAGTCTAACGTTTCGCCTACTCGCACCCTGGAAACCCAATTGAATTCATAACCGAACCACAAAAGCGCGGGAAAAGCATAAAACAAAGATGGTTTACCGGTAATATCCCTCAGCGTCGTCCCAATTATCCGTCAAACTCGGATTGTCTGGCCCACCTTGTCGCTTACCTTCGACGGTGGGGCTCTGCAACAAAACGGCAGCGTTAAACTTGAAATCCATGCGAGCAAAAGCTCAGAAACTTACATTAAAATCGCCAATGTTGTCCGCCTCTGCAAACATGTCCCACTCGTTCGACTTTTTCGCATTTTGCTTCTCCTCTTTGATCTTCTCCGTTGGCTTACTGTCGTCCATCTTGTCGTCCTCCGGCGGCGCGTCTTCGAATCTAGATTTTCTCTTCTTAACCGGCTGCGGTGACTTTGGTTTCTCGGGCAATGGCGGCGTGTGGCTCTCCGAGGTGGACTCGTTGTTATTCGACGGGATTTCTATCGATTTCTGCGACACGTTCGAGTGGCTCTCCGAAGGCGGAGTGGCGGGGACAGTGTTTATATCGCCAGACATGTTCGAGTCCTCGTTTGGTCCACCTAGCCTCTGCACAACAAAAGCATAGTTATCATCCCCCAACGCTGAAAGAAGACTATCAACATACTTTGAGAAGCTCCTCTCTCTGCTTCCTCCTATGTTCTATAATTGCTTCCTCGTCCTCCTCTTCCTCGATATCGATATCTTTGATGTCCTCTTCGCTGGAGCTCTCGGAGTGTTCCACTTTCAGCCCCTCTGACAACGAATCCTTGTACTTGTCGCTGCGTTCCCTTTTCCCGTTTTTCTCTCGGTCCCTATCGTGGTCTCTAGCGTGTTTGTCTCTGTCCCTGCGGCTTCGAGACAGCGATCTCGAGGTCTTGTACCGATCGTTACGATCTCTGTCCAATCTACTCCTAACGGGGCTTCGAGACCTTCTGGTACTCCTCGAGCGTTCGCGAATCCTCTCGCGATTTCTACTGTCCCGTCGATCTCGAACATCGTTGCGGTCGCGACTGCTTCGACCGTCTCTGTGCCGATCTCTGCTACTGTGGCGCTCTCTGCTGTCCCTTTTATCGCGACTGTGTCTGTCGCGGCTACGGCGGTCGCGACTGGCCGGTCGGTCCTTGCTGGCGTGGCGATCGCGACTGCTCTGTCGCTCTCGGCTACCCAACCGATCGCGACTGTCGCGCCTCGACGCAGGAACTTTGTCGGACTTGTCTAGGGACTTGTAGTCGTTGCGGGGCCTGGAGTTGTTGTGGTGGTCCGCATCTCGTCGACGATCTTCCTCCCTAGAATTAAATGTTAATTTAATTGGCCAACGAACTAACAACTATCTCGAGGTGAGAATCTCGAATTTTGATGAAACTTCGCGATTATGTAGTTCTCATGAATCTATTAGACACGTATTTTTTTGTAGCTGCTAATATTCACTTTAAGGGGTTGAAATCGGCCCTCAAAGTTGGGGGTTCGAAACATACTTTGTTGGATATCTCGGGAACTATTAGAGATAGGGGTGTGCTTCAAAGGGATGAAATTTATGTTTTTAAGCGGCGAATTTGATGGGGTAAAGGGATTTGCAAAAGTTTTATTTGTTTAAATAATATGTTGAAAAATAGCACATTTTTTTATTTTTCTCGGTGGGTATTAGTGATTTTTTTTTCTACATTTGGACAGAGATACTACAGATCCATGTACAAAATACGGATAAATTGGAATTTTGATTTTTTTATAATAAAGATAGATTTTGTATTTGGAATTTTTTTTGTATTTCGTGTTTTATGAAATACCAGATCGCATACAGGATGTTCGACAATCATGGGAGATTCTAGAGGCCAAAATAGGTCGAAAATCAAGAATACCAATTTGTTGATGGAGGCTTCGTTAAAAAGTTATTAACAATTAAATTCAAAAATTTCAAATCGTTCTGGAAAAATTGTTTTTAGGTAGAGGGGTTAATTACAATCATTTTTGGTGAATACACATACCTTCGAAATTTTACTCATTTACTAGAAAAAAATTCGAAAAGGTGTGAAATTTTTTGGCGAAAAAAAATTTTTCAAATTGTTCTAAAAAAATTATTTCCGATTGCAAGGGTCGATTATAATCATTTTCGATGAATAGATATACCCCGGAAATCCTACCCAGTTTGGAGAAAAAAATTCGAGAAGATGTGAAATTT